>NW_009932205.1:45234-86604 GCF_000696875.1 Nestor notabilis
CTTTCCTAAATACTAACCTTACACTGGATGACCTATGGACTTTCTGTTTATTTTTACATAAAGAAGTAAAGAGTTCATATTTTCACCTTGGCCATGACCCTTTCTCTCACATAGCAGTGTTTATACATAAAGAATGACTCCAGTATCACTTGTTAGTGCTGTATTCAGTTTAAATCCAAGAAGGACTTTTCAAAATGCCCAGATTAATTAGAAATACCAGTCTGACTGAAAATCTGTGAAATAACTGCCCCTAAAGCACTTGGTTGCATTTGAAAATCCATCCTATATTGTAAAGCCTTCAGAGGCAGGAACTTTTCAATATTCTACAACTATTTGGAATGTAACAATAGTAGTAACAATAGTAATAATAACTACAAGATAAATTATTTATAAGCAATTTTTTCTAAGAAAATTGACAAAGAAAATGCAAATGAAGAACAAAACAATTTCAATTATTTTGAATGACTTTATAAAGTCTCATGTAAGTCTTCTGCTCAATATTATGAATTTTAAATTACTCTATAGAGATCTTCTAAATATATTTTTTTCTCTTCATCATTAACTGAACAGAACACCTTTTCTTCTATGCCAATTTTCTTGTAGATAAAACCTGGAATGAAATTTTCATCTCTGGAGGAACTGAGTATGCAAGCTCTTACTGACCGTCGGGCCATAATCTTCATTAATGCTAAACCACAAGAAGAGCCAGTCAGGTTTGATCTACTAATTTACTGTGATAGCTCATCTTTTCCATCATTTCCACTGATTCCAGTACAAACTACATAGCCTATATATGTATACACATATATAAAACAGATTTATTTTAGTCCCTAGCTTCGTGTCCTAGAAGGCAAGATATTTCTATTTTAGAAAATAAGAATCTAGAAAATAACTTTTTTCCTTCTAGATGAGAAAGATTTATTCAGTTGAGTTGCTTTTTTTCACTTAGTCATTAAGACTTCTTTATTTAACACCCTTTGATTCCTGATGGTGGGACATCCCGTGTTGTATTAGTTATTACAAAGCTTGTCATCTGCCATAACAATTATGTCATCTATGCTGAATGTCACAATAGAACCTATGATCTGATGATCCTCTTGTACAGACAAACGCATGGAATTTTAAGCACAACATCCCAAGTGGCAGGACAAAGCCAAGCATCCTGCTTTCAGGCTTGATATAGAACCTGTGTCTGTTCCTTCTCTGTTTAAGTTGAAGCCAGCCTAACAAATCTTCTTAGATTTGAATGCAGGAAGTTGGTATTTGGCTTGTTTAACTGGGAGTCACTTGCCTGTAAACAGTCTCACAGATCAAAGAATGCTCTACCAATATTTTGCAAGTCCAAAACCTTTTTCTCTGTCAACACATCACATATTTGGTTAACAGTATCATTAGCTTCCCTTTTAAGATTGTATATGACACCATAAAGATGTCTGAGAATATCTATAACAAATTAAAATTCCATGCTCTTTGTTGATCCCTAGAGTTCTCTTTAACTATTAGGTTTTCTTTCTTTGACTTTGATACAGCTTCTTGCCTTTGCACTTTAGCAGCAGTCTTACTTCCCAGTTACTTTCGTGTCCATCATTTGGTATTTGATATTTCATTTTTGATCCCTGAATCAGTATCTGTTTTATTAGTGGTTATGTTATCTCTTCCTCTCATATACTTCCTAAAAATATATTTACTGTCCTTTAAAATCAGAACTCCATTTTCATAGCTTAATAAGCAAATACTAACTAGCATGCAAAAATATCTTGTTCCATTTCAGTCTTCCAGTAGAGGAGAAGCCACACGATCCATCTCATGAACAAACTGTCTCATCACCTTCAGTTTCAAGAAGAAGCAGTAGAGAGAAAACAAGGTATGGTTTTAAAATTTACTACTTTTCAACATTCTGTTATTGCTCTAGCATTAGAAATAGAATTCTGATTGAAAATAGTGATAGACAGTTTTCAGATGGAGTACAAATGCTCAAATACAATGTTAAATATGTTTTTGTAGTCTTTCTTTCACCTCCTAATAGCTGTAGTCTTCTATCTTAGTAATTATTTGTCCTCCTCCCCATGCTTTCTTAGAACATCTCCTGTTTATTTGGCTGGTTTTCCTTTCAATATCCCTTAGAGGCAGTAAAATGATGTTATTTTACAGCTTAACAACCGAGATACAGGGAAGCTAGGGTAGAAGTTCTTTCTCAATTTAGAACTAGACCCACTGCCTACATGCATAGAATCATAGAATAGTTAGTATTGGCATCTTTATTTCTAGATTAGATTTCTTCCAGTGAAATTCCATACATGACTAAAAGCTGAGAAGGGTGTGCTCAGAATTGTCTCCATTTCGACAGCAACAAGCCTAAAACTGCTTTGGTCTTGCAGGGCTCCCTCTGACCCATACAATAAACTACATACAATCCTGCAGTACTCTCTGTAGAACTGATCCGGTAGGCATGTCTGCTTCTACCAAATAGGTCAGAGCCTCTAGCCTTGTGGAAGGAAATTAATTTCTTCCCTTTACAGAAAGAGGTTTTGATCCTCTCCCTCGCACCTGCAGGTAGCTGATCACAAGATATTTGGAGTGTAGCAGTCTCTTTCTGGTTTGTTGTAGCTGTTCACTAAAAAAGACGTGGAATGAACAGAGCTTTCTACTTCAGCTGTTAGGGTACTTAACTGAGAGAGCAGAGACCAAAGACTAGACATTGTCTTGATGACTTTTAATATAAAATACTTAACCCTTAGTTTGTTCTTGTGGAAAAAAATTGAACCATGATCCCCCAACTGTGCTTTGTATAAAACAGCAGCACAATCATGACCACAACAGTGCCTTTCAGAGAAGGCAGGTGTACATGCCTAGTTCCAGAGAAATTTCCAGGATTCCCAAACTGGTCCAAATGGAGCCTCCTTGACATTGATGGGATGATATCTAGTCCTTGATAGGAACGTGATGTAACCTACAACTCTCCTGGTTTTTCTGTTAGCTAATTTAATAAGCTGACCATTTATCATGCTGGTTTCTGAGGGTCCCAGTCCTGACTTCCTGATTTTTCTTGGTTTATGGTATAGGGAGCCTTGGCTGTACTTCAGGGCTGTGAATGTGATGTCAGTGGTGGGCATTACAAAATGCTAAGTGCTACAGGGCCAGGAAAGAAAAAGCCACAGGAGAGATGGCACGTCTGTTGTAGGAACCGAAGTACTACATTTGCAATTTTTAGCTTGGAGCTCACCCTGCAATAACTGTTTTGGAAAGCAAAAAATTTTCTTTATGAAAAAATCCCAAATACCTGGCTCGATTTCCCATAGTAAACTTGCAGGGATACAAAGACTTCTTTCTTCAAGTATGAAATAATTGCTTTTGAATGTCATGATCAAGTTGTATGATTTATAACCCCATTGTCATTCATTTTGAATCCATAATTCATACATCATTATTATTATTAATTTGTGAGATATATGGGAGTTACTTGAAGGTCAGTAGCTGACTCCAAGTCTCAAACATGCTTAGACTTTTTCCAACTTATTTTTTTCCTTTGATCATACATTTCTGTTCATCAATATTTTGCAAAGTACTACTGAATACAGTTTAAAGCTATTGTTTTGAAAAAGTAAATCTACTTTATATAAACCATGGTTGAAAGCTAAGAGAGAGGGCAGTTGTAATTGTCTGCTGGAATTGTTTGAATTAGATGTAGAGGAAGTGCCTAGTAGATAGGTTGACGTATATTTGCATGGGCAGATAGCAACATTTTTAATCAAACAGTTGCATATCTGATACACACATTCACTGGGCTAAAATACGATGTTTAATGTAGACTGACAAATTTACATGTATTCTATGCTATGTTCCAGTACAGCATTTAAGGAGGTACTTTTCAGTGTTCATTTACTTCTTTTCTAAAGAAAAACAAGGGATTAAGCTATGTAAAAAAGGAAAGAAAATAGGTGTTATGGCTATCTTTTAGTGGTAGGATATTTTTTGGGCTTCTTCCTCATGCTGATTCTCTGGTGACCCACTGGACTTTTTTGAAATAGGAATCAGGAACATCTTGGAGACTGTTACCTGCCATGAGTTCTTCTTTGCATATTCCTCTACACTCATGACAAGTATGTGCCATGAGTAGTAAGACAGCTTCGGAAAAGGGGAGTGATTTTTTTTTCAGATGTCGTAATTTCCACTGGTAAATAAAATGGGGATAATAAAAGAGGACAGGAAAAAAATAGCAGAAGTCTAGTGTAATGGTAACTGGTTATTTTATGGCACTGTGCTATGAGACAGCACCTCCACAGTTCCTTAGGAGATAAGTATTAGACATGATGAACTGAAGAGTTAAGGAGTAAGGTAGAGACAGGTGTGGAAGACAACCCTGAAGCAGCCAAGGAACCATAGTTATACCATAGTCATACCTGAGATAAATAGGCGGCAGGCAGCAGAAAAACCAAACAAATCGCTGTTCAAACCTATCCCTCCCAGGTGTTTTCTTCCTGAAAACTGGAAAGAAGGAGAGTAAGATTGATTCAAGAGTCATCTGAGTAGACAGGAATAGGAAACAGTTTTCTTTAAATAAATCATTCTTAAACATTATGTCTAAGTGTATAAATGGAGAAGTAGGTAGCTGTTTAATCTACCGTTATAAGGTTCCCTGGCTATAGTTAGATAGAGAAAACTGTTTGTCTCCTTTTTTCAAGTGTGATTAATAACCAGAATGGTTTACTTTACAGGGTGGTGAATTTCCTATAATTTTAAGATAAAATCTCAATTGGTCATCCTGCTAAAATAATGTGCTTTATGAAACCTATGAAAAGGCCTTTTTGTGAATATGATAAATCTCAATATGTAAAATAAAAGTTTGCAAAGTATTCTGAAGACAAATGGCTTGAATTAGACTGCTGATAATGGTGTATGCCTTTCTGCTTTGTCCATTGCCTTCCTTCTTAAGAGTGCTGTTCATTGTCAAAATCTCAAGAATAATTTGAAGAGCATAAAATAATGATAGTGTGCCCTGGAGCCATGTACTCTAGTAATCCATCCTTTCTTTCTTTTTTTCCTTTTTCCTTCCAAGAACACCAGTGGTATTATGGATTTCAAAAATAAGCCAGAACTGTTAAACAAAGGAAAGAAATTCTATCAAGTTTCACAGTAGAATTATTCAACACCTATGCTGAAAAAAGATGTAATGCTTATGAAACACAAGTTCCACGTGTTCCCACAAATGAAAAATCCTAAACTGATTGTATAGATCTTAATAACATCTCTGTTAAGATTCTAGTTTCATAGTTGCTACATAACGTGTGAAATGCACAGTATTCAATACAAGCAGAACAAGCATTTCACTTATACTTCTGCTAGGTGCTTACGATGCCTGTTCAGGATCACAGTCATTTTTCCAGTCCTGAGCATTAGTGAACTATGTAGCATGTACTGTGAAAAAAGAGACAGAAAAACCACAGACTTCTTAGAAAATCTTCATCTGACAAGCAGTGTTGTAGTTTGCATAATGCTTGAAGTACGTGGACTTAGAACTACAGACACTGCTGCCTGGTATGTCCTGTCAAAAATTTCAGCCATGCTCTTGATACTACTTATTCCTGTATTTGAAATCCAGATTTCTATTAAGTAAAAACTCATTGGAGTCCATGATTTTTAGTTCATGTCCATATGGAACCAAACTGTAACTACCTAAAAGCGTTTCTTATATAGATGTATGTCTCCTGCCCTCTAGGTAATCTGTATATGTGAAAGGCATATCAGAGCTATAGGCAAAAATAAAATGAGAATTTACAGCAATATTAATACGAAGCTAGTGACACTTGGTTCCTAAATGTCTCCTAAGGGCATGCTCCACAAGTGTTCTCTCCAGCTTTGTAGATTTCAGAGTATTCATTATTAAGAGAAAAGATTTCTCCTAACTCCCCCTGCAATCTATTTGTCTAAAATGTTCTGTTGGAGAACTGCTGTATTTGAATTTGGACTCTAGAGATTACGCTATTCTAAATAAGTGCTTATTGTTTTCTGTGTAAGAAAAGGGAAGGGGAAAAAAGAAGACGAAAAGTCAAAAGAAGTTATTCAGATTCTATTTGCAGTCCAGGACAAAATAACTCTACAAAATACACATTGGCTACCACCACCTGACCTCATTTTATTGGATTACATTAATGATGCTTCCAAAACAATTTTACCACTAACTACTACCCGGAAACAGGTTGTGGCTCTTGCACAGTGAGTATCAAATTACATTTCCATAAATAATACAAATAAGTTTAATTTGTAAAATAACCATTTTCTCATCTGAGGACAACTTTTCCAAATTTGTTATTTTCCCCATCCTAACTGGAATCCAAATCAGATCTGGTCCAGAATTCTGACATAATTTTACATTTTAGCTTCTTGTTTCTAATTTTGTTGTAATTAGTTGGATTGGGTTTGTTTTTTAAGAAAATATCACTTGCCACAAAAGGGTATAAATTTCCCGTTTTCAAAATACTCATATGGACAATTTCCTTCTCCTCCTCCCCATTTATGTATCTGTATTGATCCTTTCCAATGAACACATCAGCTGCATGTGGTATCATGAAGGAGCCAGAGAGACCCAGGAACTGCAGAGCCTAAATGCACAAGCTAAACTCCTAACCTAATAGTCAAGACTGTTGTAACTTGCATGTATCATGTCTGTTCCTTCTCCTATGATCTTTCTTGACTACTTGGTTTGGAAACCCCTTGGGACAGGATCCGTCTCATATTTTGTTTTCCTATAAAGCCAAAAGCATGAGACATTTTTCTAATGTAGTTTTTAGGTGCTACTGTAATTAATATCCTGATGATTTAATAGTGCCAGAATATAGCAATGGTGCATATACAGACTGTTGTTATCAATGTGTGATTCATTAGTTACACTGACTACTCAGCCTTGGCACCGATCACTGTCATCTCCAGGCAGTGTGTCTGCTTTCATCTTCTCCTTAGTTTAACCTTTACTATCTTAGCAGTTTCCCAGCTACCTCCTGTATCAGGAGAGTTTGGCGTCAGATCCCACTGAGTCTCACAAAATCTGTTTCTTCTTCTAACTCTCATTTTTAATGAAGTGGTCTAATGTGATAGGAGGAATGACTTTTCCGTTGGTTGCAAAATGTGACAGGACAGATACTCATCCTTTACTATCCAGCTGTGTATAAATCATGCTGCCGTCCTCAAGGTGGAATCCATAAAGTGCCCTTTCAAATCCGCTCTTCAAACACACCAGTGAAATACTTGCAGACACACAACCCAGCAAAACAATCATGGGAAATTTAAGTAGAATGTTTTCTGTGGGGATTTTTATGTGCACGTTCCATTTTAAGCGGCTGCCTGAATAGCGTGTGTTGAATAGCAAGGGGAGGAGGAGGCAGCTGCAGCAGCCCTCGGCAGCCTGGCAGCTTGAGCAGGGCTCCTGCTGTGCTCACCGAGGAGGGAGCTGGGGTAGACGAGGGAACAGGCAGTAGTGCTGGCTGCCTCCTTTTAAACAAACAGAACACATCTCTGTGCGCGCATGGGAGCAGCGTGCCTGTAGGATCAAGAAGCTTTGCTCTCTTTACTGAGGGCTGTCTGCAGGCACAGCCAGCGCAAGTGACTGTCTGGAGCCCCTCACTTCTTCAGGTTCACCCAGTAATCCCCAACATCAAGATACCATGTCTATCCTGCTCGGTGACAGCTCCCTGTGCCCGTGCTGTTGCAACCAGTACCACCTCAGGCCACAGGGTTTGAGAAATAAGGCCTCTGAGGTTGCTTTGCAAGGACTGTGTGGACAGAGCATTCACAGCTGCTGTAGAGGAGGTAATGCACATCTTAGTTCACTGTCTGAAGCGGTGGCTTGTGATTCTGTCGTGGTTTAAACCCACGACTGCTCTGCAACACCTTGTCCAGAGTGAGAGCCCTCAATAACAGTTGTACCTCTGGCTGAGGACTCTAGAGGAACAAAGGTCTTTACATACAGGGGCCACGCATAGAGGAGGTGAAAGTGTCTTAGAGACTTACAAATGAGGGTCTGGTCCTGTGTGTGCACAGTCACCTAAAAGATGTGCTTTTGGAAGTCTCTGCACAGATTGTGACTTCTGAGCTTCTGTTTCTGTGACTAAACCAATTCTTTTTCATGGATAAATACACACCTCTCACCTCCCAAACACTGGCTTCAATATAACAAAGCACATGTAGAAGCTGAAGTATCCTTCATGGATATTGTTGCTTTCCTATGCTGGGATCATTGCCTATGGCTTTAATTTTATCATATATTCTCATGACTTTATTACTATTTCAAACAAATGGCAGGGCTGGGGATTGTAATATGTAGCTCACATAATCTGTTGGCTGTAAAGGTGAACACTAGCTTCTGAGCTACTTCCTCAGTAATTACACGGTTACTGATGCTTTTCTCTGAGGACTCCGCCTATAGCAGAGCTCTTCAGAATCTCTGCTGACAGCAGTTGCACCTTGGGTTAGGTCTGTGACAAATATGAAAGACCTGAGTTATAGTTATCTGTATTTAACAGCATATTTAAAATGCAAGTTACTGAATTAAAAAAATATAGCAAGCATAGCAAAAGTATTAAAGTCTTATATGTCATTCACGTATTGCTTGTATACATTCAATTTTGCCACATTTTTGTGGTAAATACAAGAGGAATTATAGATGCAGCTGATGCTTGTATACACTGGAACAGGTTTGTTGCAGAAAAGATGGGTGGCCCGATTGAAAGAGACAAACTACATGACTTCAGCTGGGAACTTCACATAAGCGAAATAGAATTTGAACTGAAATGCAACGTTGTGCCTATCGGGAAAGTCAAAAAAGGGACATTCTACCACAGGGCTTTGCTTTTCAAGGTACATTAACATTTATTTTACAACATAACATATTGATGTTAAATGGATATTATAAACTAAAGCATACTTGCATTGGTACAATATAATATTTATATTCATGTAAAATCTTTTGTATACACTTAAGTAATTTTTCACTGGCAAAGTTGATTTCCCAGTGAATGAAAGCCAGCATTGCTTCCTTATGTAAACATTCTTGTTGTCATTAAATTGTCTTAAGTGATATCTGCAGAATACTTGATAAATGGCAAAAAGCCAAAATATTTGATTGGGAGTCAAAACATTTTACATTTTCTGTAAACTGTAAAATACTGAATTATGCAGCTTCCTTTTTTTTTCCATGCTGCAAATATAAACTTGTTGGGACAATTTTTATTTGGTATCTATCCAGTATTCTATGATAGTATATAACAGTTTTTATGTTCTAGCTTCTTAAATTGGAAAGATTAAATTCTTCTGTCTTCATGTGAAGATATGCTGGTGCAGCCTGCATATCTGTCCTGTCCTTTTTCCTTGGCTGTTGGGTAGCTAGACTTTTCTTCTTCTTGGATGGAAAGGAAAGGAAAAGAGAAGCAAAGGCCTAGAACATTAAGTGTGAAGGACCTAGGAAACAGGAGAAAAAGCACGGTCCTGAATTTATTGTATCCATGGTGAGAGAAAATTCCTGACATACGTTATGGAGGTCTGAGGGCACGAATTAGTTATGCTGAAGCAGCACTAACGTTTGCTTATCCTGCACTGTCCTAAGAAATCTTTGCAGGGACAGATCACCTCTCTTAAAGCCACAGCAGTCTAAGCATTGGATAGCCTTGTCCATTCATAACAAGTTAAAAATCTAACAGGATTTCATTCCTTCACAGCAGATGCATTCTGAGAAAGCAGTTTTTCAGCTGGAAACCATTATAGGTCTGTCAGCGATAGTATGGCACAGAGGAAAGGCAGGTGTTTCATCTAGCAGATGCTTGCCTCGCATTTCATTGCTTCCCACATTTGCGGGGCTGAAAAGCAAGGACTGTGCTTCAGAGTGAAGCAGCAGTCCTACACTTACACTGATAGAAATGTTGCATTTTTACACTTAATATTTTATAGCGGCTATATGTGTGCAATACCCACACCTCACTGCCTGAATAGACAGTTCTTCAAAATGTTATTCAGAAGTAAGTCTTCCAACTGAAAAAACCACACTGCTGGGCACTGTGGTTGTTGCACTTGATTTGGGAGCTGATAAACATGAGTTAAAATCAGTAATATTCATGTTATGCATAGAATATGGTAAAAATAACGTTCTTAAAGCCTACACTTTCTAAGCAGAACCAACAATAAAGATTCACAGTTTGGAACACTTCAGAGATTTACAAAGTCTGTTTCAAAAAAGCTTTTGGCCTTCCAGGTATTTCTTTTCTTTTTAAGCATCTCTTGGCCTTGCTTTATATCACAGAAGCTACATGTATTAACTGTGATTAACTCCTTTTTCTTTCATTTTTAGGTGATAGCAGACAGAATTGGCATTGGCTGTAGTTTAGTTCGTGGCAAGTACAACAGAGCTTGGAATGAAGTTAAACTGGTCGATGACTCTCCTCAAGGAATAGCTGGGCTTCTGCTTCCCCCTCGCGAGTATATTGTAGATCTAATGTTTGAACCAGGGTGTTTGATGAAAGAGGGCAGCGTAGAGGCAGATCAGTACAAACATATTTAATCATTTTGACAAATTTCACCAAAGTAGCTATTTTAAAGATGTTTGCAGTGCTAATATTTATGAAACATAAGGGGTTTCAGGTCCAGCTATCAAAAAGGAGCGTAATTGATACGTTGTCCTAAATGTTTAAACAAATATATTTTAGGTATTCTACTTCAATGCTTAGAAATGTTGTTAATTTGTCTGGTACTATTTTAAGACTAAACTACAAAACTACAGATTAAAATTTGGTAGCTCAAGAATATTTGGTACATGCTAACATTATAATGCTTATTAAATAGGTTTAAATTATTTCCAAAATACAGTATATTCTTTTTTTCTTATGTTCCTTCAACTCCCATGGACGTTTATAGCAGTTATATGTCCATGAAGCAAGAAAATGTGACAGCTGGTGAAGTAACAAGTCGTCTAAAAACAACTGTACAATTTTTTGTGTGAAATAACCCAAGAACTGAGAATTAAAAGAACTGAGATAACAGTGTACTTTCAGCCTTCTAGAAAACATCCCATTTATATTTCTTGGAACTTGGCAGAGTTAGTAATTACAGATAATAGCATACTCTGGGTAAATACTGTTTGTCCTGGCACAGGGAATACAGGTGATTGATAAGTTAGTGCTTGCAACCTCCCTTTAAATATATTATTTTCCATGTGAAGATAAAATGGACTCTGAGAAGGCAGCAGATTTAGACAGGGAATTTGTATTTCTTGCAGCCTTGGGTAACATGATGTGGCTGCACTGGTGGTGGTGCATCTAAGAGAGGCAAAACACTGGCTAGAACACTCTGGGAAACACTTTCTGGTGAAACTGGAAGGAATGTACTGGAGTATTTCAGGGAGCATAACTACAAAGTGACTTTACTGTGGGAAACTGAGAAAAAGACCTGTACAGAAGTTGGGCCAATGCACATTGTGCAAAACTGCATCTCAGGAGACCAGAATGCCGCCAACAAAGCGTTCAATTCCTGCCCACCAAAAATGTGATGGAAAAATCTGGGGTCTGTGTTCTTTTAGTTTTTTATTGTTTGTGTAAGCACAGTCACTTGTATAGTCTGCTTTGGTTTGAGGAAGTTTTATCTGTTGTATTCATTACTGCTTATGAGCATTATCCAACCACTCCCCCTCCTTCCTCCTCTGACATGCAGCATGATTTTCTGGTAGCCCTTTGGGGAACATTTTACCTCTCTGTTGTAAATTCACTTATATGGCCTCATGTTCATTTTTTACCTTATGTTCAGCAGTACTCCAGCCATCAGAATGAATAAAGAACTCTGGAAACAAACTACATGGTATGCTAGCAGAAGCCAGTGGAAGGTGAGGATGTGTTTCTTATCATTGCTATGTAGCAGGTAGGGGACTGATGAAAAGTCATATGCTCTCACTGACAGGCACGATTTGGCATAGAAACCTGCAACTTTGAAAGTGCAGTAGATGGAAGTAAAATAAGAATTAATTTCCTACTAGCTATCATTTTGTATAGTTTTCCCACATTGGAATTTCGTTGTTTTGTATTGGAACCATAATGTTAAAGTGTGACTTACGCTGTTTGAGGGGGTCTTGAAAAACAAAGTAATTTCTGATGTTTCTAATAAAAGTCAATATTAAAAAAAAAAAAGACAAAATGTAAGTTTTTCAGAATAAAAATTGGGAAACTTCTGTTCTAGACATATAAGCTGGCTTTACATAAAATGGTTAGCTAAGCAAATAAAAAATACTACACAACCTTGTAGGATGCAGGATTTGATGATCCAAAAATGTTGGATGAAGGTTGGTTTATGTCTTTCACAATTTTTAGCTTTATATTATCTGAATTCCACCACTTCAAAATTGTAATGTACTTGGGTGTCAGCAATAAGATCTAGGTAGAATATATACACTTAAATCCCAAATTGTTACTTTGAAAACTGCAGTTTAGTTGTCAAGTGAGACAAGAGATGCCACACGTTTTCATTTGATGCTACAGGGACCTGTAGCTGTGCCCATGCCCTGGTGAAGAACTCCCCCAGCCTTCACAAGAACCGCCCAGCTCACACGCATTCCAGATCTGAACCAGAAACCAAACGTTTCTTCAGGGCTCGGCTGGGTGAATACTCCCAGATCATGCCCAGCATACACTATTTGGTTGGCTTGGGCCATGCCTGAGTGAAGTGATCACCTACCATCTTCTAAGGAGCAGATGGGGAAGGGTCTCATATTTCCTTTTCGTAATAGTTCAGTGGGCAGATTAGTCACTCAGGACATAGAAGGAGTCAGGCCTTGATGCCTTCCTAAACATGAACAAAACAGTCTGCAGCTACCCAATTGCCATGATATATTCTAGCCACTGAGCACTCTGCACCCCTCTCTTTGAAGCTCTGCTATCATGTAGAAAAGAAAGCAGGATTAATAAACTCTAGAAACAGAAAAGTTGAGCACCCTCTTCAGCCTAATATTAAGGATAGTAATTAATTTTTTCCTTTGGGAAAAGAGAGGCTGGGTCTCCAGCGCCCACTGCCAGAAATGTTCATATAGTTTACCGTGTGTCTACTGTAAAATGTAGAAACTGTACCCTGCCTAAAATAATACCCTCCTAGTTAGGTGCCATCCTTCAAGGTGAAAAGCTGTCTTAAGCAAAGACAGGAACTGAAACGAGGTTCATTCCTCCATAGCTGTAAACATTGGGCAATTACACAAAAGTAGGCATCATGGCCAGCAGCTGTGCAGGGTGAAAACCTAAATGAGATGTGCTCAGCTTCCTGAAAGAGAGGGTATGTAGAGGGTATGTAAGTGATTAACCCAGGACAGTGATGTGGACTGTAGCTCCTGATTTGAAAGGGGCACCTCTAAGTTATCATTACTGCGATGCCTTGTGCTTCTGAGAGAAGATAGCATGAAAACACTGTTCCTCCTGTTCACTGGAACTACCCAACTTCATACTGACTGTGCTGAACCTACTCTGCTTGCTGCTGCTTACTGCAGGGTCTGTTCCAAGGCATCCGGAACTGACACACCACACCTGCACACACCCTGCCATTCATTTTCATTAAAAAGGAATCTTGGTTTTGATTTGGCATTGGGAAGCACAATGCTTAACATATAGCACATCTGCATACCAAGAAATACAGAACTGGACTGTGTTGACAAAAGGTCAGGCACGATTTCTAGCTTTCTGACAAATGTGGACCAGCAAAGCAGCAGACTAAAGCTGCTGGTGGTGTTAATGAGATTTCAAGTTGCAGTAGAAGTTTTGGTATGAGAAAGTCTAATGCTTTGATCCTGCACACTTCTCTGCCTTTTTCTGTGCGTGCCAGGACCATTGTGGATAAGGGGATTCTAGGTGGATAATTCCAGGCTCTTCACACCAGTTTTTGGCTGAGACCTGTTTCTGAGGGGTGCTTCTGGTAAACACCTCACTGCCAAAGTGGCTGCTTCTGTTTTTCCCCAGGCAGATGCAGAGGCAGTAACAGATTGCTGGCAGCAGCAATACCAGCACTTCCATGCTTCCTTTCTGGTGCTTGATCCCCGAGCAGTATGAACACTGAGGTTAACTTACACTCGTTTTATTTTTATTCTAGCTGGGAACAACTGCTGTGTAATTTATAGAATTAGCATATTTCAAATAGTTTCTGATTACCCACTGCTAAACTACAGCAATGGCAGAATGTCACTGCCTCAAACTGTGCATGATAGAAATTGAAATGAACTCTTCCTCCAGTAAATATCCACTGTTGATTAGCTCTGGATCTTGAGAAGAATCCAAGACTCTTAGAGCAGAACAGGTGTTTCTTTTCAGATCCAAGAAGAACTTTTGTTCTGTTATTTTTGTCATCAAACTTTGCTTTGGGGAAAAACAAATCAGTCTTTTATTACTAAATAAGCGTTTTGAATTGTGACTTATTATTTCATCCATGGGTGAATCTGCACCTCTTCTACTACGTGATTCATTTCTCCAAAATTCCAGAATCCAGCTTATTATCAAGGCAGAGCATCAACATGGAGGCTGTGCACAGGCAATAGACATTTACTGGCTAGCATGTCAATTTAGTTAAGATAGAAAAGTGTATTGCTACATTTTATTATATTCATAGCTCTTCAGCTGGTTCACACAAGAGCCTTCTTGACAACTCATTTGCAGTACCCGTTTCCTTCAGAAGACTGAAAATAAGCCAAAAAAATTAATTCAAAGCCTGAAGACAGCATATACCATGGCAGCAAAGTAGAAGACAGCAGAGGAATGGACACAGAGGCTCAAGCCAAGAGCCTGTCCAACCCCAGCAGTGGTCAGTATAGGGAAGGTTAAGAACATGGCACAGACACACTTATACATCTCCGGAGTACTGTGACAGGTGACCCACCGCTGGCACTGGGATAGTGTGTGGGGCACACAGGCACTCCTCGGGGCAGCAAGGACGAGTTCAGACCCACCTCCTGCTGCCGTGTGGGCAGCTGAGGCCATGGGGCTGCTGGGCAGGGAAAGCACCAGCACCGCCACTGCTGGGATTTGGCTGCGCTGGAGCAGAACCAAGTCAGTTACGAGGTGGTTTTATCTTTCTGCCACAGGGAGGAAAGCGCACTGGTAAACGTGTCTGTCTGTGGGCTGGGGTGGTTATCAACCACAGGCATCGACTTGCAGGAAGATACCTCCAAATGTATGGCCGGTCTCTCCTCAGCGTCTTTGCTGGTAGATGGCGAAACTCTCACCACACCTTGACAATCTTTTTCACCAGTATAAACTATTTCCCTGAACTGCAGACGCTGAAAAAGAGTTCTTTCAATACCATACATTGAGTCTACGTGAGGCACTGGATATTTGCAACCCTAAAGGCCAGAGAGGTGCCACCCACCGGCTGAGAAATGGGGCTGGCCACGTAGTGAGCTCTGGGAGGCAGGACTGTACGCAGGCGGGAAGCAGAGGTGTTAACTGCTGATCCACACATTCAAACCACACTGAAGCACTACACAGCGATGAAAAATGTAACAGATAGAGATGTACAACCACCTCCTGGCACATCCCGAGAGCCAGCCCTCTCCCACTGCAGCTCTGCCAAGGTGCCTCCCCTCCTCCCAGGCAGCTGCATGTCTCCCAAATGGCAAGGAGGGGAGCAACCAAAGGACTCTGCTCCAGCACTTTGTCTTGTGCTTGCTTTGCCATACAGCTATGTGGATGGGGGGCATGATTTTTTTCACACTCTTTACCAACACAGCTATTACAGCAGGTAAATTAACAGGTTATTGCAGACGAATTAACAGCTCTTTACTCTCTTAAAAAACTAGTTGTTTTTCTATTGTACAAACACTGGCTCTGACACTGAGAGACATTAGACATATTGGAATAACCTGATCTGGCCTTCCTTGCCCACTATCACAGAATTCAGAGTTCAGGTACAGGTAGAGTATGTGCAGAAATGCCAGAAACACAGAGGGAGACACACACATACGTGCCTTTGACCTATAAAAATGTTATTTGTAGGACATAGAAGGTATTAGTCTATTGGAGACACAATGAGCTAGTAAAAGGTTTTCTCTCATTAAGGAGTGAGCTTATTTGCATGCTAATGAACCAGCTAGTTCTTCCAGCTCATTGATGCTTCACTGACACACTGAGATGCCATCTATGGAAACCATGTGCAAAGCATAAGCCAGTTCTTGCTTATGTTGGGGGAAAATATAGCAAGATGAGAAAAGCAATTGTACCAAAAGTAGGCAGCAGACCCTGTTGCACATGCAGCCCTTTGCCCAGGCTATACCCACCTTCTCAAATACTGTTTATGACCAGCTCTCCTTGCTCTACACTGACCTTGCAAGCAAGCACAGCAGGTTTCTTTGATCCTGTCCTCCAGCACTCCTAACACTTGGTCTGTGTGAGATCGCCTTGCCTATTTTAGAATAGAGACAAAAAGGCTTTTCAACAAAAGACTCTTCTAGTAAGTGCAGTGACATTAGGTTTTGCATGGCAGTCTGCCTGTGCACAAGCCTTTCGAGCCTACCTAAAGCTTTAGAGCTGTCCACTGCTGTTTCTCACTCCCTCATCCATGCTTTTGACATAAAACTGTCAGAAGTAACAGGCTCCTCTGTGGACTCCATGGTGCGTAAGATCTTTCCTTTTTGTGGTGCCAGCGTTGTGCAAGTTTGCTTTAAAGCATAGTGCTAAGTTCTTGTGGAACAGAAACTGCTCCAAAACCAGTTCACCCTTCTGTTGCAAGGCAGGTTGACTGCCCCACCAGACACCTCAGGGCACACTGGTCCCACATCTAAATACCAGCTCGTCGCTGCAGCGTTCCTGGTTTGTTCATTGTTGTGCTCTCTTGCTGTTTCCAGGAGACGTCCCTACATTGTCTTACTGTTGCTGATATGAATCTCTTGTGTTTTCTAACCTACATCCTGTTGTGGTTTAACCCCAGTCGGCAGATAAGCACCACGCAGCCGCTCGCTCCCTCCCTCCCTGTGGGACAGGGGAGAGAATCAGAAGAGTAAAATCGAGCAAACTCATGGGCTGAGATAAAGACAGTTTAACAGGCAAAGCAAACGCCACATGAGCAAGCAAAGCAAAACAAGGAATCCATTCACCACTTCCCAGGGGCAGGCAGGGGTTCAGCCATCTCCAGGAAGGCACATAACGGTTACTTGGGAAGACAAACACCATCACTCCGAACAGCCCCCACTTCCTTCTTCTTCCCCCAGCTTCATATAGTAAGCATGATGCCATATGGTACAGAATATTCCTGGGATCAGCTGTCCTGGCTGTGTCCCCTCCCAGCTTCTTGTGAACCCCCAACCTCCTCACCGGTGGGGTGGAGTGAGGAGCAGAAAAGGCCGACTGTGAGTGAGTTTAACCCTAACTCCACCTGCTCTTAACAGGAGCTACACTACCAAAAAGAGAGCTAGACGACCAAAGGCTGGCCCTTAGGTATGTATAAATATATGAAGAAAAAAAAATCAGGGGCCTTAAGACCAAACAGTGGATGAGTTTAGAGCTGTTCAGGTATTAAATTCCTTCAGGAATTCCCAGTGACAAGACAGCCAAGTATTAGGAATTAAAAGGGACAAGGCCTTTGCAACTCTGGTCCACATGGAACATTGGACATGGCAGTTTCCACAAGCCAAGCACTGCGCAGCATGCAGTATGCTTCTAAAACACAAAGAACATGAAATGCAGGGGGAGTTCAGGATGCAGTGTTCCACGTGCCAAAGAGTACACTGTTCCAATGGTCAGGAAGCCTTCTTCAGGGCAAAACCTTTGGTCATAAACCCGCAATTATTTACACAGGGATTAGTCTGTAACTTTTGCCATCATGGGATAGGGGAAGGGTAAGAAAGGGGTCACCACCAGTTTAATGTGTTGTTGCTACTTGCAGTGTATTCACTGACCACAGAAATCCAGGAGCAAACAGGAGCACAGGCTTCAGTCAGGTCTGTGCTCAGTTTTGGTACTGAAATGCCACTCAACATTAGGTATTGGGGAAGGTGGCTTTGCTTGCCACTACAGAATTTAAGTAGTGCATGCTAACAAACAAGCTAGCAATACCTGGTCTACTATTTTTTCTCTCTGCCAGATGAATGACAGTGTGGTGTGGAAACAAGAGGTTTGTGCAAAACACAGAGCCTGCTCTGATCCTTTATACCCTCTTCCTACATAGCAAATAGGGACCAAAATGCTTACAGCAGCAGCATCAACTTGGTACACTCTTGTCTTTTAAAATGCTCCTAAACCTAGAGCTCCCACAGAGGTAGTTGTCCCTGCAGATCTGTCCAGCATTTACACGACATGAAGCTGGAGTAGGAGTTTTTGCTCACCCAGAGTTGCTCAGACAGGCGCTGGAGAGAAAAGCCCATGTCCCATTGCTGCAGAAGCGAGGAGTTCTGGGCCAGGGTGCCACCGGGCACTCCATCATCACGAAATGGAAAACCAGCCCATGCCCTGAGAACAGAATGACAGTTTTTCCCACAGATAACTGGTGAGCATGCTGGAGACCACAGATTACAACCAAATCTTGAAGTACTGCTAAAAGAATGAGTTAGAGGCAGGCAAATCACTCTAAGCAAAGAACTGCACACTTCACCTGCACACCCCTTGGGCAGCTTTTTGAGTGTTCTCTTGTACTGTTTCCACCTTACCACATTTCCTATTTTTCAAATCACATATTCCTTTGAGAAAATCACAGTCTGGTTTAGATTGTGGGGGGGAAAAACCCTAAAAAGCCTCCAAAAACCCAGATGCCAAATGCATTTTGAGACATTTCCCCAACCCTCCACTGTCCATCTACTTTACCAGCAGTCCTGTTCATTCCTCCATAATGCTTGCCCCCAAGTGAAACCAAGAGGCAAATCCAGCCTCCCTGTCCAGTCACGAGGCAGGTCATTCGTAAGAAGCAGGGCATGCACTCAGCCACCCCCTTTTCTCCTCTCTTCTGAACCAAGGGCACTGCAGTGAAGATGAGCTACCAGCACGGAACGAGTGGGTGACTGCCATCATGCCTGTATCACAGTAAAAATGATATGGAAGGAATGCAGAATTTGGGGGGGATTTTTAAGGAGTATGATTTTGTGCTTTTGTTTATTAGAAAATGCATTAAAAATAAATCTTTTGGAGGATCACCTAAGAGAGAAGGAAAGAAGGTTCATAACTGCATTATGTGAGTCCCAAATTTAAAAATACATCTCAGATGAGGGAATAAAATGATGAGAGGGAATAAAACCTGTTCTGGTGAGCTCTGCTCGCCAGGAACTGCCATTTGCTGGGAAGGAGGGAAACTCTGTTATCAGGGAAGTCTGTTGAAGGGAGAGCAATTTCCCCCAGTCAGGGTGTGAAGCATGACATACTCCACTCTTAAATCATTTATATTTTACTTTTTTATGATGCAATCGTGAATTAGCTTTTTCTGCATTTGTAATTAGAGCATAGAACAGATGGTCAGGGCTTAGTTCAGGGTGATAAATCCATTAAGATAACCTACAGAAAGCTGCTGCTGCTGCTGTGGTTGCTGCCAAATAACTGTTCATTCAATGCTTTGTTCAGGCTTTGAGTACTGGGTGGGAGAAGAACCATCCCAGTTCTTCACTCCTTTGAGGTACAAGGGATAAAAATCACACACGAGTTTAGGGAATGTATTATTACTGACTATATGGCTCAAGAAACTTGGGTGGTATGATATAGGGAATGCATGGGGCAATCCAGGGGAGAAGCCTGGAGATGTTGCTTCCCAACAGCTGCCCCTGCAGATACACTCGCTCCATCCCAGAGTGTGTGTCTGCTTTTCAAGGTGGATGAAATTTAGCTGAACAGGTGGCCTGATGGCAGAATAGAGTTTTCTATCAAGGAGTGACTGCAAAATAGCCATTTCATTTTGAATTCATATCTTCACCCATTTTGCAATAAATTTCTCAAAGCATTTAGAAGGCTAGAATAGTTTATGCTGGACAGGACCTATGGAGGGCATCTGGTCTAATCCAGCTCAAAGCATTTGTCACAGTGGACCAGACCTGTAGGTCCCTTCCAACTGGAACTAATCTCTCCTGCCCTGTCCTCTCTTTTCTTCTTCTCTCCTCTCTTTCTCTCCTCTCCTCTCTTCTTCCATTCTGTTTTCTACCATATTATATTCAAATCCTATCCTTAGACTCGAGCAGAAGGTTCCCGCTTAAGCTAGTCCACAAGTATGACCTATTTTTCTTGCTAAAAATAGAGGTCGGGTAAATGGGTATCCTATAGCTTATAATTAGTAAAAAGAGATATTAAATCATAAAGCAAACAAGGAAAGAAGTTGTGTGTTCACTGTTTCTGATGACGTCTTTGACCTGAATCACATCAAGCTACTCCGCAAGTGAATCTCAGCAGAATCCCTGGGTCAGCTTCATGGAGGTTCAGATCTGTGTTAAGGCTCTCTGCACCTCTGGAAACCAGCAGTATTCTTCTTGAAGATTCTGCTATCAATAATTTTTGCTGAAATCTCTTTCCACTACTGGAATTCAGCACTGGAGCATTACAACGTACCTTTGGATAGCATTGCCATATGGAAAGAGTATCTCCATACTCAGAGCTTCATCACATCTGAGCAGGTAGAAACCAACTGCGGAGTTGTATCAGGTCTGTTAGAGAAGAGGGAAGACTCTGCTGCGGAAGGATGTGGAGTTCTTGCGATCATCTCCTACATAAGCAGCGTTCTGTGGTGAAAATGGAGCCTGCCACAGATACAACCTACCCACCGAAGGAAGTGCTCATGCTGTTCCCCTTTCCTTCATTCTCCAGGGACTTGGGCACACAGTGCTACTACGGAGGACAGGTCTGAGCTAAATTCTTGCACGCTGAGCTCCCACATGTTTCAGTGGAACGTTCCATAGGAGGGGACATATGTTACATATGACAAAATGACCAGAGGAAACCTGGTTGCATACAAACACGTATAAAATAAAAATGTCACTATTTCAGTGTTTGTTTTGTATGCAGTAGGGTCGAGGGGCTTTATTAACAGAAGCTGCTTAAGCAGAGGTTTGCATTTGAACAGGGGTTCATTTGATTTCTGCACCTCACCGCTTCCTGGCTGACTGCTCAGTATCTGCCAGCATAGGCACTATGTGACACTCTGCTTGTCCCCAAAGCTGTCAGTCAGCACAGAGCCTGGGCTGGGAATAGTTGGAGCCCGAATAAATATTAGCAGGATAGTCTGGACCGTGACCGCTTCCCTCCTCCTCTCGCCTTCACCCACCAACACACATGATGATGCTGACGCTGCCTTGGCACAAAGTAACGCTACCAGAGGAGCTGGGGAGCTTCTCCCCCATTTACACACCTCTCATATGATGCTGCGCCTTTGATGAGTGACCCTTCCCTGGATGCAGCTTGTGCCTGTGCTGCATGGAGCCAGGTGACGTTTTTAACAATAAACCCATTGAATTCAGGCAGAATCTACTTGGAAATTTACATAAGGCAGCTCGGGGAGACGACTTAACTGCTTCCCCTCGTGCATAAGGGAAGGAAAAAGGAGGAAAATTAAGTAACAGCCTAATTGGCTTTTATAACAGTCTATGGGGAGAAATGCAGGACGGTTCTCTGCCTAGCTACGAAGCTTGGTATGTGCTGTAACCATGGGAGGCGATATTACAGGCATGACAGGACAGTGATTTGGTTTTTCAGCACTGAAGATCTGAAAAATGAAATACATCCAGCCGGGGGTTGTTTTCTGCCTGAGGAAGACCTGTCACGCTGGTTCAGAGGACTGCAGGTCAGGCTTCTATTGGAGGGAAGAATGGAGGATCTGGTCTCCTAGTGCACCACCTCAAATGAGGCTGTTGGGATGAACGGGATCTGCCTCTTCTAGAAGGCTTGCTCTTCAAGGAGCAGCTTGCAGTAAAGTGGATAACAGAGAGGACAACGAGGCCAGCGCTGACATGCCTAATGCCTTCTGCTCCTTCTGTGCCTGCTGCTTCCTTGTGTGCAGGGTCCAGGCACCAGCCCCTCTCCTCCAGAGCCCAAGGAAGATGGCACAGCAGCAGACCTGAGTTCAGTTCCCACTGCCTCAAAACTGCTACATTTTGGGATAGCACTAGTAATGGGGAGCTGCAAGGAAGATATTGACGGTTCATTTTTTATTGGATTTTGTCTTCAAAACGCCAGTTAAATCAATGTCAATTACATTAAAACATGCAAGTTTCAGGACTAATCACTTTCTCTCACCTTCCTTCATTTCCCAGATACTTCAGGGAGAACTCCATTGATTACCTGCCCTTCTCAGCAGCAACCACTGCCTGAGATCAAGCCCAGGACAGGAGGGAAACGCCTCCCTTCCATGGTTGAGCCAGAGACAGTGGCAGCGAGCACTGGGAGCAACACCATCACCTGCCACCACTTTCCAGCCCTAAGCCATTTGCCAGAACTGGGGAGTGACGGATTGGGTCTCTCCTCAAAAAAGTCTCCCTAACATGTTCCAATTCCCTCCTAAACCACGGGTAAGTGACTGATACAAGCCCCCCACCAGCACCGTGAGCTCAGGCAAAGCCCTCTCCTCCCTGCCCAGCAGCGCTGCTCTCCTACCACCCTGAACCATGGTCCTGAGGACTCACAGGCACCATCACGTCTCCAGGATTTTTACCGAGGTACTCTGGCTTCACTCCACCGTGTCGTGTTATAGAGGACAAAGCCATTAATCAGCTGTGTATCCCACTCTCCCCTGCTGCTGCAGGCAGCGAATGTGATCTACCAGCTTTGCTGCTGTCTTTCAGTGCATGGGTTTGTGGATCTGAGCAGAGGATTTGATTACAGCCATGGTACCGATCATATGCTGTGCTGGATGTCCTCAGCTGCCACTGAACTCACAGCCTTAGACATGAGAGTGGTTCAAAACGGGTGTGTATACACAGGACTGATCACACACCACTTTTTCTTGCTTTGATTTTTAAATTAGGCTAGAAGACTTAGGTTAAAAAGAAAGCAATTGTGTATTAAACACCATTACTAGCTGTGTTAGCCGGTGCAATCGAAACAGTTCCTTCCACATCATTCAGTAATGATGACATAATTCCAAATCAGAAATGGAGCTATTGGGGCAAAAAAAACCCAGACAACAGCATTAAGGCTTAACCTGGCAAACTGACTTGTGTTTAGGTCTACCTTTTAAGGACAGGAGCCCTAACTAAACCGTGTGTCCTATTACAGCTGTATTTATAGACCAAGTCAAAGCAGCTGTGACTGCAAATCACACCACATTCTCAATCAATACAACTAAGAGCAATGCCTACAAGATGCACTTTAGGAGCACTTCCTCGTGTAACCACCAAGACTTGTTCTCCTTATATACAACTTGTAACAGCTGCAAGCAACTGCCTCGGCAGGGTTGTGTTGCATTTTAAGCTGAGCTCTTAAGGAAGGGATAGAAACCTTCACCTGCAAATGCTGCATCGGTGTTTAAGGGGGTGCTTTACTCATAAAGTGCAGTTAATCCGGTTGAACGCATGGATCACACACACAACTCGGTGGGGCGGGATCGGGAGAGACGCCGGACGCGGCCGCGTCCGGCGTCTCTCCCGGTCCCGCCCCGCCGCGATGGCGTTTCCTTTGCTCCGTAGGGTGCTCGGGAGCTGCCGCCTCCTCTTCCTTCTCCATAGAGGAAGCTCCAGCAGCAGCAGCAGCAGCCGCGGGGGCACAGGTACCTTCTGCCTGGAGCATGGGGAGATGAGGGGAAAGGGCAGGAGCTGCCCTGCGAGGGGAGGGTATCCCCGACCCCGGTGTCCTCTAGCTGTCCGGAAAGAGCTAAGGCAGCCTGTTGTAGGTGTTTTTCTCGAGGTGGCAGGCTAAACTATAGGGTTTTATAGTTAAACTGTGATTTTAAGTTTCCTTTTTTCCCACCACATCGGTTCTGCATTGTAAAAGATGAGTCCGGGCAAGCATTCATCGCTCAGGGGCTGATTTTTTTAACAAGGATCCTATGCTGATGAGCAGGAAGCGTGGAGGTGGTTCCCCACCTCACGCTTTTGATTAGGAAGGAATGAAACTGTTCTAGTCATTGTTTTTCAGACAATCTGTTAATTATTTTCCAATCCCATAGCGCCATAAGTGTTCTGTATGGTGTGTACAGACTCGTACACTGTTCAGCCTGGAGAAGAGAAGGGTGCGTGGAGACCTCATAGCAGCCTTCCAGTATCTGAAGGGAGCCTATAAGGATGTTGGGGAGGGACTCTTCATCAGGGACTGTAGCCACAGGGCAAGGGTCAATGGGTTCAAACTTCAACAGGGAAAGTTCAGGTTAGATGTAAGGAAGTTCTTTGCTGTGAGGGTGGTGAGGCACTGGAATGGGTTGCCCGAGGAAGTTGTGAATGCTCCAACCCTGTCGGTGTTCAAGGCCAGGTTGGACAGAGCCTTGGGTGACATGGTTTAGTGCGAGGTGTCCCTGCCTATGTCGGAGGGGTTGGAACTAGATGATCTTAAGGTCCTTTCCAGCCCAAACCATTCTGTGATTCGTAAGAGGCATTGCTGGAGGTTCTGCACCATTATGGGTGACTTCTCTCCGATTGTGTGTCCCTCACATAACTATGGCCCCTTTTCTTTTGGGCTGTAGGTGTTTCTTTCTTCCACTGCTCCTTATCACTTTTCACAGAGGTGTGTGGAAGTTGCTAACCTTTGACAGCCCATAAATGAGCATTAGTTGTGGTGTCTGAGGGTTTCCAAGAGGCAAACTGCCAAAGCTTTCAGTGATACCCAGGGATGAGGAAGGAGCACCAAGCATACCAGCAGTTGTCCTAAGCTATAACAGACAGCTGTGCTGGCTGGGTGGATGGTGCCTTGGGTTGTAAGTGCCCATTTCCAATCAGAGCCTTCCCAAGTGGTATGCTGGAGCTGCAGTCTTTATGTTTCACACAGAATGGAAAGCAGATGCAAAGTCCTGCACTCACTCCTGCTCTTATGTCCCTGAACTGCCCTCCTGTGCTCTGTCTGTGCCCGTAGAAACTGGGAGAATTGAGGTAATGATGGAAAGCATCAACAGAGTCTAAGTTGAAATGGTTTTAAAATTAATGCAGATTATCTTTCTGTGTCTGACTGAAGGCACAGGCTCTCTGACTAAACAAGCTGAAGCAACTGCTGCTGCCGACTGGAAAGAAAAATTGACTCCAGAGCAATTCTACGTAACAAGACAAAAAGGAACTGAACCGGTAAGCAAAAGCATTAATGCTGTCCAAGGTTAAGCCACCTCCTCTGCCTGCTGGGCAGAGAAAAACCTGCTTTGGGGAGCTGTCAGTGCTCACTTGCTTCCGCTGCCTTCCCGTGGATGAAAGGTAGACTGGGCATACTGAATTGGGTGGATTCTGTTCTGATCCAGACTGGTTTACAGATGAAAAAACTGTCTACATTCTTTTCATATTTTGTTGGAGCTTTTTTCCTCTGGGATACTGCCAGCTCAGCCAGCTGTGTGGCAGTAGTGGAGGCCTCTCCAGAGCGGAGGGAGAAGATGATACTTAGGTCCTGTAGTCCCCTATTTTTGACCATACGTAGATTAGCTATGGAAATCTTATACATAGCACTCCATTCAGGAGCTGGGTATCACTCGTGTGCCACATCACCACCCACCTTGTCCCAGTGCTTTGCTTCCTTCGGTGATGGAGGCCAAGTAGTGTTGTAGGTGTCCCCAGCCCAAAGCCGGAGCTTCTGCACGCGTGGAGCATGTACCATGAGATTAAATCATGTGAACCGTGCAGAAATCCTTATCTATAAAATAAGGATCCCAGTTCCAGACCATGTAGGAAGGAGAGAGTCCCTTTGTAGAGCCACTTTGAAGTCGTGGCACTCCACAGCAGAGCCCTGGTCTTTGGGATCCTGAACATTTCACAAGTTCCTCGGAGGTCACGACTCCGGCCCTGGTACCTGGATGATTTATGCATCTGACTGCTCCTGAAGTTTCTGGGGGCAGGGGGTAGTCTTCACTATTAGTGCAAAGGCATCCTCCCCTTCATTTCTTTAGGCTGCTAATGTTTGTTCTTCAAAGCCCTCCTGTGAAGCCTTCTTTTTATGGTTTTTCTCCTGTTTTGAATCTGATTCCTACATGCTTGTTCCAGATGGTGAGCTTTTAAAGACCTGCATTATTAACTTCCCTTTTTTTCTTCCTTTTTTAAAAGCCATTTAGTGGGATCTATCTGAATAACACAGAATCAGGAATATACTGCTGCGTGTGCTGCAATGCCCCACTGTTCAGGTAACAGCCTTTAGATTTCATGGCATCCTTAAAATGTCCAAACTATGATAGGAGAAGCAGTATCTTTTCATGAGAGGAATGGGAAGCTTAGGTCAGAAGAACCTTTGGTGCCAGAGTGCTATGTACAAGATTTCCAGGATACCTGTGGTGATACAGGTACAAGAGGAGCCCTTTTCTCGAGCATGTGAGGGTCTCCAGTGGCCAGCAGGCAGTAGTTGCTACTTTAAGGTCTGCCTTTCTCTCCCACCACACGTGCTTTTGTCCTTTTGGTTGATTATAATTCTCTGTTTAAGGGAATTATAAGCCACAAAGTAAATGTATTTATGTGTGAGTATCACTGCTTGCTTGCTTTGTTCTCGTGCTCTTCCACAGCTGACTTCTGCCACTTAAGCTGCTGGGCTAGAGAGACCTTTGTCCTGCCTTTCTCTAGCTCTTACGTTCTTACTGCTGGGTCCCTCATGCTGGAGCTGAGACCTTCTCTTCACCTCCACCCCCTTCTTGCTCCCTAAATTAAATTCCACTATTTTTGCCTTTTTGGTTACGTTTACTTTTTAAAACCTGACTGCAAATGACTGTGCTATTAACCTCTCTGCTCTTTACAATACTGTATATTTTGCACCTTCATTGAAGTCTAAGTAAAAGGAAGTAGAATGTCTCAGAGTAGGATGTTCAGAGGGTGTTCTGTTCTCTGTAAGTGAACCAGAAAAGGCAGTTCCTCATATTTTTGATCTAGAAAATAGTCTTTATTTATCCCTAACTGAGAGTTCAATGGAATATGGCTGATATGCCCATTTTTATGAAGACTTGAAAGGTTGCAGCACGGATCAGAACTTCAATGGGAAGCTGAGGAACAAAAGATCTGGATAGTAAGAAAGGCGGGAAAATGCAATGGCTGTATTAAAAATAAACCTAAACTAAGCAATTAAATGGTAAAATTGGAGGCTGATAACTGTGAATTGTTAGTTTGCCTGTGGCCAAGTACAGAAAACTATTGTTATGCAAACAAATATTTGCTTAAGCGTATCTTTTTCTGCAGAGATTTGCTAATAAACACTTTTACGTGCATTTACTTCAGAACCTAGAATGCATTGCAAAATATTCTGAAGACAAATACGAAACTTAAAAATACCTCTGGAAAATTCAGACAAATCAGAGAAATTTTAAATTATTAATCTGTGCAGGAGTTCCTTCAATTCCCTCAAATGTGCCTTCAATTTAGGCTTTGTCTTTTATTAGACAATAGATACTGACAGGCCAACATGAAGAGAGACGAGCACTGGAGGGAATTGCTTCTGCTGCTAAACTAATAACAAAACAACAATATAACCAAACAGTCATGCTGCTTTTTGCAGTATCCAGCTCTCAGAGAGCATAGGCACTTTTGTTTAAAGCATAAAATAATGCTGAGCCTTACAGGCTGATACAGAGAATTAAAAATCCCTAAACTTACAGAAAAAAAAAAGCAACCTCTTAAGAAAATTGAAAATTATTAAATGTGCAAAATGGTCTGAAAATATCTTTTCCGTGAATGCATTAGGTTGTGGAGGACCCTAGCAATGAGGGAAAATATGGTATTTGATAAGAGATCATTCATCATATTGATTTCCTAGTGTATTAAAAATGCCTTTTCTTTTTCAAATGCATTAGATCATTAGCTACAGGTAAACATACGAAGCATTTCCGCCTTTCTTTCAACGTATACATGTGTGTGTATACATTTTTACCAGAATTTATTACCCCCTGCTACCAAATATTCATTTGAAAGAGCTGGCAATACGCAGAACAAACCCCTAACCTTTATAGATAGCAAATTGTGGTGCTTTAATGAAATCTCAAACCTTCAGCGAACCATAAACCTACAGCTGAGATTCATACAGCAAAAAGCACTTTTTAGAATTATCTGGATTCCATCCAGGATGACTGAAATAGGGATCAAAGTAAATGACATGTGCTGGAGGAATGGTGTGTCGAAGGCTAATCTAATGCATATGTTTAGGGAAAGTCCATTTATCCATAAATTAAGTGGTGAAATACTTCAAAGGATAAATATGATCTTGAACAGCAATATTTTTGGGTACTAAAATGTTTCTATTAGGGAATCTAAGTGATATTACTATTAGTAAAACCACACAGAGACCATTTGTGTTGAGAGCTAGTTTAACAGTTCACAAGATTGGGCCTTTAGCAGTGGAAAACATCTACAATATACTGAACTATTGTGAGTGGCATGTGAAGGGCGCAGTCAGCCAGGGTCAGATGCAAAACCCACGTAGCATTAAAGACCTTCCTTGACTCGACAGGGTTTCAGAGAGGATCCTTGTACCTGTATATGAATAAGCAGAAGAATCCCTGTGTCAAAAGAGTTCCGATTGAAATATTTTGAAAATGAAAAAGAATCGGTGCAGGTATATGTCAGGGAAAGTCAGAAGTCATGTGCAGACATTTGTGTTCCCCCAGGTTATTCTTTGGGTCTCTGGCTGGTAGGCAAAGTGTTGGTGTGGTTTTGTAGCAAGGGGAGGCCGGGAGTGTTTTTTGGCTGGGGAGAAATAGGCCCGGAGCCCTAAATACATTCTCACATAAACACAAAGTCTGCAAACTGCATATTCTTTGGTGCAGCCTGCTTCTGTGCTGTGTCCTGTTTCTCGCCAGTTTTAAGGAAGGGAGGAGGTAGGAGATCTTTTCTTATGGGTTGTCATGGGTGGATGTGAAGGACTGAGCAACAGCTCCCCCAGAAATGAGCCTCTGGTCATTCTGCATTTACAGATTCTCCTTTATTTCCACAGTTGCATTGCTTAAAGACAGCCCTGTACAGTTAATTATACAACACGTGCTGAAGCATGTCCTGTTCTTTGGGTTGGATTTTTTAAGCTTTTAGCCCACTTTGTTTGTCTTGTCTTTCTAAAAGGCACTGCGAGTAAGATTTTCATGTTTTTCTCCACTGAATTAATGTCCCGCCAAAATATACATGATCTATTCTGATTTTGCTTTAAATTCTGTATTGGCTAATGGACTCACCCCGATCACAGAAAAGCTGCTGCTGGTGTTGGTGTCTCCCTCCACCACTAGATGCCAGTAAGAGCATTGGGTGTGTGAAATGGGATAAACTATGGAAAATGAGGAGGAAACGGTCGTGCTGGGTCTCCAGACCACTTACCCTATGAGTAAGTGAGTCTGTCTTCATTTCTCACTCTAACTCACACTAGGCCACTCCTCACTAGGAGAAAGAACTTACTGCTATCAAAGCTTGCACATCTTAGGAATTACCTAATTAGGAATTACCTGATTTCTGTACGCTAAATCCCCAAAATATTTTCTGATCATATTTTCCAACATGCTCTAGGTTTTAATATGCACCTAAACAGGATTCATAATCCTGGATGTTAACAGGAGGCACCCAGAAGTGCCTCAGTTGTTGGAAAAAGTTTTTTTCAAGCTTTATAGAATGCCAGTCTGTCAGTGAAACAGAAACAGTGAAGCAAAAGCTCATGTTGTGGACTGATCGAGAATTCCCTTTGGAAAAGAGCTTCCAGCACAGTTTGATGCCAGTGAGAAAACTTATACTGTGCCAAATATTATTAATGCAGTACAAGACAGGGATGAGGGGAAAAATCCAATGTTCTTATGAAAATCAGATTTTTTTGTGACATGTCTGTTATTTATTAAGAAGAAGATCTGATTTCCCCTATAGCTCAGAAAAGAAGTACAATTCTGGGACTGGATGGCCATCGTTTTCTGAGGCTTACGGTACCTGTGACAGAGATGAAAGCAATACCAATATCAAGAGACGACCAGATAACTCATTGGGATCAACTAGAACTGAAGTTGTCTGCAAACAGGTATGTTTATTTTGGAGGTGATACCCAAAGACCCACGTCTTAACAAATAAATTTCCTTTGTGCCCATGAATGAATCTACCTGAATACAATAGTGAGAGTTACTATTAGTAATAGTGATTGTCACTGCAACTGTTCGAACACATGAGTAGTTTGAAGTATCAAGTATAGGCAGTTGGTTTGGGTTGAAGAAATGATGTGACTAGGGAGAGTAGTTCTTTAAGTATAGCCAAGGGCTGGACTTCAGACAGAAAATGTATTCAGATGACCTCAGGTGAACTGCAGGAGGTGACCAGAGAGAGTAGAAGGGACTCTTGAGATTTAGCCCACATATTTGCCCCATCGCAGGGGCAGTTCTTCCTGATGCAGTCCTCCTAAATGTTTGCTGAAGCTGTTCTTAAAATGTGCAGTGATGGAGACACCACAGCCATTGAAGCTTACTACTGTTTGCCCTGCACAGTGGTGGTTGTGCCCTGCATCTTCGCAGCTATCTTCTATGGGTTCTCTTATTCCACAGAAGCCACCCTTCTATTTTGAGTAGCTATTTTGACTCCCTCAGTCATCAATTTTCTAGACTAAGAAGGGCTGTTTCTTTTTATGCAGTGGTTTTTAATGCACTAGTCATCTTGTTGCTCTGTTTTGCCCTCTTTCCAATTGATCATTTTCCTTCTTGAAGTACAGCACAAACCTGGACATAACACTGCAGGTGTGCCTAGCCTGCAGCAGAGGTTAGAGGCTCTGTAGGTATGTTACAGATAGTGTTCCTGGTTTTACACCTTTACCTTTCCACAGGCCATGACCCATACTTGTTTTAGGACCTCCTGTAATACCCAGGTCCTCTTTTAAAGAACTACCACCCCTAGCTACTTCTTCCCAACCCTAAATCTGTGCTTTTGTTAAGGTATAAAAGTATGCAGTTGAGTTAAATTAATTGCATCTTAGGCTTTTGGGTTTGGGGTTTTTTTTTGCTTGTTTTTTCCAAACTGTTAATATTGCTAATACTGCCCTCCAGTGTGCTTGCAGTCCATTCTAACAGGATTAGGTATTATCTGTAAATGTAACAAACACCTACTGCAGAGTTCATGTTTGCAGGAATATCCAGCAACCACCTTTTAAGCTGAAGGTAACCTTCCAATTATATAATAAGCCACTGACAGCTATTCTGAGTCTTATTTTTTTTTTCCGTCAGTAATTCTGGGGGGAAAATCCTAGTTGACTTGTGAGAAGGACCTACAGTGACTGCCTCAAGTAGTTTTCATTATATATTGAGATGTCTAGATCCTTCCTTTTATTTCCTATACTTTCTGTAGTACCTTCTGACTTCCTTTTCCGGGACCTGCTTGTTTGGGGGCAGATACTTGCCCACTGTCAAGAGGTGATTACTCCAGGATGTATTTCTGGTCTCTCCCCAAGACTCCCCCACCAACATAACAATGAATTCATCATACAAGTTTCTTGATTTGAGATAGTACCAAGTCGATCCATAATTGCAGTGGTAATGATGGTACTTAATTTCTGTTGCAGTGTGACGCCCATCTAGGCCATGTGTTTGATGACGGTCCCAAACCTTCTGGGCAGAGGTTCTGTATCAACAGTGTTTCATTAAACTTCAGACCAGGCTCTGGTCAGTGAGAAGTGGATCTCTGTGGCTTACGGAACATCCTCTCGCTGCTCGTACAACAGGCTTGTGAAGAACTCATGCTTTTAATATAGAACTCAGATTTTAGTACTTACACCACTGCAGCTTTGCTTTCCAGCTATGATCAGTGTTGATAAAATACATACTTTTGTGTTAAATCTTTGGCAGTCTGCTTTTTCATGGTTAGTGTGATGTAAGTGTTGATCCGTTTATTGTTTTTTTAATTAAAAATAAAATATCTATGCAATAGTTCACATTCATAATTATCAATATAAACTGCACTGAGGCTGCTGAAATGAAGTACTCTCCTGAACCTGACTTTGCCTGTGTTGAACAGTAGTTGTGGCATGCAGGAATACAGATGTACAAAAGCCAAAGCTTTTACTTCTGTAAAATCATCATATCCTTCTAAAGGGAAGTAAAAATAACATGAATATCCAAATAAGTTTGAGATGGGTTTTTTTTCCTGATGTGAAAGGCCTTTAGCCAAGCCAAGTGACTTTTCCATGAACCCATGAAAGTAGAAGGAGGGCCTAATTAAAAGTATTCCAGGCAACGGAACCAGTGGAGGCATGGAGTCTTTCTTCTTTAAAATCAATGACTTTGATTTTATGTTCAATAGCTGAAGTAGGGTTTGCTCCAGCAATTTCCTCTTACAGAAATGATATGATAATAATGTAACAATCTGTGTAATATCTCCGGACTTCTCTTACCATTTGTGTATTTCAAAATAAAAATGAATGTGAAATTGACTGTACTGAGGGCAAAGAGGGTAGGAATCTGCATCAAAAAACATGTTCAGTAAAGTGATGCTTTTGTTCCGAACATGCGTTGTCTCTTCTTACTTGTACGTGTTTGTAAATAATTCTGTATTCTCCCAAGCTTTTTCACCATGGTTTGCTGTAACGGGAAAATAAATTGTATGGTTGTTAAATTGAGCTTTCCCACTTTCAGATTTTTTCCAGAGAAAATAATCTCTGAGTCAGAACATCAGCTTCACTAAACTGGCTGGATTTAAATGCTTCCCTGCTGAGAGTTACTAGGCAACATCTCATTTGGCTTTACCTATAACAGGCTGTTTCCATTCTCCCCACTTCGGTTGCCTCAGTAATAAAAAGGGTGTGTTCATTTACTAGTGTAGTCTTAAAACTGTTTAGTGTCTTCAGAAAATGGACCTCTGTTCCACTGAATTTACTTTGGCTTCTTCTGTCTTGGAGCTCTGCAGTTTTTCATTCTCCTGTACTTTGTACAGGAGAACTCTGTACGTCATAACTTCTACAAGCAACACATGAGGACAGTGATCACTACAGCCAACCTAAACCAGAGCAGCACAAAGGCTGTCAGAGGTGTGAAGCAGCAAGAATGAAGCAGACACTTGCTGCTGCTGGTGTTCTGTAGTGTCATAAATGGTGATGGTCATACTGCCATCGGAGGTCTCTGTTAACAGCACCCACATGCTGCTTGCTGTGCCTGCGCTGCATCATGCTCTGCCATGCAGAGATGCACTTGCATCACCTATTGCTGTTCTGACCAGGATGTATGTGCACAGCCTGCTCGGGTCTCTGCACCAGGTACAGTCTTCACAGGCTGCACGGAAATCAGCGTTCTCACATGCTCTGAATTCCTGTATCCCCCCTATCCCAATATACTTTTCATTCACTGGATAGGGTTTTTTCTTAAAATCTATTGCACAGCTACTGGTAAGGGGGTTTGGTCCTTACAGGCCTTCTTTAGTCAGGCAGCCCTCTCCCCTCTCCTCACCTTTCTCATCAGGAGAGGGTTGGTTCAGAAAGAAGTGTGACTAGAAGGTATCCCAGCTAGACTCCTGTGTTCAGCCAGATGCCAGTGGAGAAGCCAGCACCTGCCTGACTACAGTGACTTTTGGCTGGGATACCGAATTGAGCTGCTCCTCATTACTGCAAATGGCAGAAAGTAGGAAGAGCACTGGCAAAACACTTGTTTCTTGCCTGTCCCCACAGTCGCACTGGTCTCACTGGCACCTTTTATGGGTGAGACTGGATGCCATACAAACAAAACAGACCATGGAGCTGACAAAACAAGTATCCACACACAGATGTGTGCAAACTGCACTCAGTTTAGTACCTTGCATGTACACAGTTGATGGAAACCAGCTCTTAGGGAACTGGCAAGTTACTATTACTGACAGAGGAAGCTTGCCTGAGCAGAGAACGCATTTATTTTACACGTGTAAACATCACTTCATGCAACTGGAGACATTTGGGCTAAGCAGCAACTGGTGCCTCCTCACTCATACAGGAGGATGACCTGAGGAAAGAGTCATGTAAGATCCCAGTTTGGCTTGTGCAGTGTTAATTACACACATGTAATCATATGAGCAGACTCGTATCTTCAAGGACAGCAGCTGAACTGCGCTACACTGATATGTCACCAAGCAAACAGCATAAAGCACAACTCTACTGCCCCAGAGAAACCAGACACTGAGCTAAGCAACCTTGTTCTGCTAATTGAAAAGAAAATTGGGGGAAAAGGAGGGTTTGGCTTTCACCATGTGTGTAAAATCAAAGTAGTGGCACATCACCTTTCAGTGTGGTTGTGTATCCCACAGTTTGGAGTAGCTATATTGAGAGGCATTTGAATATCCTGCCCCTTACACTTCACTGTAAATCTGAAAGTGTTTAGGTGTCCATATGTATCCATGTGTATATATTGGCAGAGGAACAGGGGAAATAAACTCCTCTGCGAGCACGGCCAGTAATCAATTTGGAATAAAAACCAAAATCAACAGGAGCCCTGTTACCACTCCCAGCCCTCTTCATTGTGGGCAGCTTGCACCTCTTCTAGTAAAACACAGCCATGCAAATGATGCAGGACTGAGCAGAAGAAAAGGGAAGGGAAGAATGTGTGGAGGAAATGGTGTGAAATTCTTGAACTGGCTCTTGTGATGCCTTTTTTTTCCCCACGGTCTGACTCAGATTCTCTGCTGTATCAGCTAGTGCCTGGAACTGGTTGCACAGCAATCTTGAGCACTGAGGTGGGGATAAGGCAGAGGTTTCTTAACACATCCGTCTTATTACATTATCACCTGTGAAAAATTACATGGATCAAATGGGTTACTCCTCAGTAGTCCTTTATAAAATGGCATCTTTGACAGCCTTGTTTTCCATTGTTTGTCTTACAGTGCAAGATGGGGGAAGGGCCATGTTCGTTTGAGTTCAAGTTAAGCATTACTATTCTTAGGCTAACAATTAATTCTGAGTGTGCGCCAAGATCTGTGTGTATAAAACTGCAGGCTGTCTGTGTCTTTGGTTTTACCGTTCCCTCTGCTGGCTTTTTATTCTCTATATATCAGCTTGAACTTCTATATTTCACTTGTAAGACACATCACAGCTTGGTCCCACTTTGTGCTTTGTCTCAGACATGCTGATGGTACTGGTCTGTGCTCTGCCAGAAATGTCTGCCTTCATAAAATTAAGGTCAAGTTTTCTTCAAATACATTTGTGCTTCATCCTGGGCTACCAAAACCAAAGAGGAGATCCATCTAAGACTCTGCAAGGCTACTTAGTTACCCTGCCTTTTCCTGGCCTCCTCCCTGAAATTTGCATCTCTCAGTATGCACATAGAGCACATCTGGTGTACTCTGACAGTTACACCGGCCATAATGATGCCACTGTTACCTTGTGCTTCATGCCTCTGCCAGGGGAATCCCTGTGACATCTCTCATCATGTATTTGAGCTTATGTCCCATGATGATTCATTTATGGAAACTAGTTTTACGTCTATAAACAGAGTTGTTCACCTTTGTGGTTTCATCCTCGTGTGATGTAAACTGCGGGACGTTCATGACCTCTGACAGTAAGCTCTTTAGGGCAGGGAACTTCATTATCTTCTTTGTCTGTGGTACCAACCGCACTAGGACAGACCCCAGCTAAAGGCCCAAAGTGTTATAATGGATAATAAAGACCAATAATAATGGAAGACATTACTAAAGAGTATCACAGGCTACAAGAATTTTCACAGGTACCTGCACTGACTTTGTACCTCCATAGCAAATGCTTGGAAGAGCAGTTGCTTCTCTGAGCTGACTGTAGTCTGCCAGGCAACTGCAGATTTATGTTCCATTCTTCACATCAGAGAAGTTTTTCAACATTGTTATTTCATTAATTAGTTCCAGTGATGATACTTTTTTATCCCATTGTGGTTTTAAATAACCTTTTTATAAATCTTAATTGAGGTTTCTACATAATTCTTAAGAGGCTTTAACATCTTAAATAAACCATTTAAAGACTTTCTTAGTTTTTGCAGCATCTCTACAAGGCAAGTAATTATTCTGGATTTTACTGAGGGAAGACTTGATGAAAAGAATTTAATTGACTTGCTCAAGACCACAAATTAAATTTGCAGCCACACCAGAATTAGACTCTGCATGGCTCCTAACACTGTTCCTATCTTCAGACTCTGCCTTTTCTAAAACTTGTTTTGGTACTTGATTGCTTGGTGGAAGGTGAATTATCGAAAGAGAGGAGGTAAAATTAGCATATGTTTTTTCCAGCTATGTTATTAAAACCAAAGCTAAGCCAACTAGGGCAACTTCGGCACATAAAGAGCAATACTTGACCTCTTCCTCAGAGCAAAGGTGGTACGCGCTTGGTTGGGAATTAGGCCACAGTATTCTCTGACTGGGCTGCATATTGCCATGCAGTCTAAAACGAACTAATGTTCTTCACGTTTCAAGACAGCTTCAGGTAGAAGTGATGCAAGGTAGCTTGCTAACAGTAACTTCTGGGAGACAGCATGGGGTTTTTTTGTGAGCACAAGGAGTGGGTTACTCTTACCTTACTAGGTAAGAGTAGGAAACCTTCACGTTCCTTTCACCAGAAATCGTAGTGCCCATTATTTTAGCCACATATCCACAGAACTGTAGTGATGCCCTTTTCTGTTGCACCATGTTGCATATCATTTGGATTCTCATTTAAGTTTGTTGACAACTGGACTCTGGTCGGAACAAGAGAAGAAGAGAAACATTTCTCAGACCAAAAATAGGATTTCGCTAGCCCAGAACATCTCCAGTATGAGGTGGCTCAGGAGGCAGCGTGCATGAGAAGGAACTGAAGAAGTCTCAGTTTGGGTTTTGCTTTATTCTGGTTTAGAACAAGATAGTGAGGACTTAGCCAGTACTCCTAAGCATGTTTGTGTTTTATAGTGTTCAACCTCAGCCCTACTGTGCAGAAAAAATGAGCTCTGTCACCACATGACTGAACTGCCTCCTATTCTGTTCACTTAATGACTTTTTGCTCTTGGCAGTGAAGTGTTTTAAACCATATTCCTGTGCCTGTCCAACCTCCTGCTATACCCAAGTGATGAGCTGCGGTAACACTACCCTCACAGTGTGTGGTGTAATGCTCAGCACCCCATCAACCTCATGGATTTCACAGCTCTTTACACATAAATGATGCCTAGCCCCAGCCCTTTGAGGTAGTGATGAGCCACATGTCACAGAATAGGAAGCTGAGGGACAGCTGTGGGAAGTGACTCGCCCACAGTCCCCTGGGGCAGGGAAATCTGGTTACAGAAAGGGTTCTCAAAAGCTCTCCAAGTGTGAGCTGCTGCCAAAATTCACAAAGGCAGAGTAGTTTAAAAGCACAGCTCTTTATTGAAGAGGTGCCCAGATTTTTTCAAGACTAAAAGAATTTGTCTCAAGGCAGGTGTGTCCATGGGGACTGGTTTTAGCAAGGCTGGGGAATGTGTGTAGAAGAGATTGGCAGCTTGCCATGGGGCAGAAGAAAAAGAAATTCATGCCCATTATTGCGCTCCCTTTTAGTGTCTTCTCTTTTGTTGTTGTTTTTATTTTGTTTGCTCTGTAGTATCCTTCCCCTCTCCTCCTCAGAAATCCCTTTGTAATATCCCCCAGGCTCTAGCTTTCTTTATTGCACTCACCCTCACCTTGTGCCTGAGCTCTCCTAATTCCACACACCCAGCCCGCTTCTCTTTGTGCCAGAGAGATGATCAAACACACAGTCCTGTGCCCACATCTGAGTCAGCAGCTACTTGCACATGCTGGAGGTGGCTGTGAGGATCTGCCCTGCGGGCTCAGGAGAGGCTGACAGAGCAGGCATAAGCTGTGCTCATCCAGCTCACCTCCTTTGTGCACACGGTTTGACAGCATTTACAAAGTGACTTCCAAAAGAACCTGTCAGGAACTGAACCTGCCACAGAAATCAGGAAAAAGAAAACAGAAAAGTCATCAGGATGCTCGAGTAACCTGCTTAGTTCTGGAAACAAAGACTGTGATGCCCTGATGCACTTTTGATGTGGCAGGGCATATGGGATGTAGAAACGCAGGCTACGGCCAGGTCGTCTTTGCTCAGGTGTCATTTCCGGGAGATCTGAAGATGGATCCAGACATCTTGTGATGGGAGGAAGGAACAGGAAAGAATAGCAAAGTGTCTTGCACAGCTGTTAGGAAAGAGGCAAAGGCAACAAAAGGTGCTGGAGGAAGGTGCTGGAGTCAAAGATGGACAACGAGCATTTGTGTTTTCCTTTCCAGAAGGAGTCAGCACTGAAGGATGGGGACACAGAAGCATGTAGGACTGAAAGCATGGAGAGGACTGCAGCTAAAGAGCTGACTGTGAGCTCTCAGGGATGAGGGAGCTGAGAGCAATCCTTCCTGGTGTGACAGTCTCTTGGGGACAGTTCTGACAGAGCCATGGGATGCCTATGCATTTTCTTGGATTACTGAAGGAAAAAGCCTTGTGAAGGGCTAGGATCTGAGCAGAGCTAGAAGCAGGTGTTCATGTTTTAGAAGTTCAGGAGATTGACCTCACTGTTAATCAGAATACCAGGTGCAAAATGAACCCTCACACATTCACTGCCCCAGGAATGACCCTATTCCCAATCCAGAAAATGTTCCCTCCCTGTTTCAGGCTTTACATTACCTCTTAGTCCTGGGCCTCTCCCCAGTGCACTTGGGTATTCACGCTTGGGTCCATTATGAACAAAGGTCATTAAACCTTGTCATGTACACTATGTCTAGCTGGAGTTTCCTTAGGCCCCCAGAGAAGGAAAAAAAGGGCCTCCAAGACACTTCTCCTTGGCAATAGCCCCAATAGCCTCTGCCTCTGGGCTTGGTCTGTAAGAAGGGCATTTTCCAAAACCTGATTACATGTAACTTTCTATGACCTTGTAGCCTTCGTTTTACTTTTATGAATGAATCTCTATTAAAAGCGGGGGGTAAATGTTTTTCCTTTGTCCCTCTTTCAGTTTACAAATTTGTCTTCTCCTATAGCCAGCTGTTAAAAGATTGGTTCTGCCCCTGCTTTCACCTTTCTTGTTTTATCAGCTGAGACATCAAACTGAGGGCCTGACCACTTGGTGTTAAAGATCCATGGCTCTTTTTGTAAGGCAGTGGCCTGGCCAACTCTAGACTCTAAATGCTGCCTTGTCTTACAGTTTGAGTTAGCCTCTCACACCCTAAATGGCAAGGCGTCGTTGCCTTGAGCAATGAACAGCTTCTCTGTCCTAATTCAGGGGTGACAGCAGTTAAGCAACAGGGGAAAGAAACTGCGTATTTCTGATGTATGAGCACTGCTGAGAGAACTTTTTTAGCTCTTGCAAATTGTTTGACATCCGCAGATGAAAAGGGCTGTAGAAATGCTTGTGACGGCTTATTATTTTGGGTCTGTTGCTGTTCTTATTTCTATTACCCCTGTGCCAATTACCTTCTTTTCTGCAAGATTTCACCTCCTTGCTCTACACCTTCCCCAAGAATAGGCAGAAATTGCAAATAAAAAACCCCATTGCCTAAAACTGATGAACTGCTCCAAAAGACACAGTAAAACTCCTCCACTCTGCCCATGTCCAGTATTTAACTAAGCCCACTAAGCACCTCTCCACAGATAACTACGGCTGATCAGAGATTTTCATCTGTACTTGAAATGACTTCCCAGCCTGCGGAAAGCACAGCAGTGGCTGTGTACAGTTTTGGGATCCTGGTCTGTGGAGGTATGGTGTATGGGTAGGTGGTTTTGGAGAGGGATGGACTACTCAGGGTAGTAGTATCACTACCAGCAGTAGATGCACACTTCTGAGTGACTACTCAGAGTGACCTCAAAATACATAAACCCAAAAAATATTCACTATGCCAGAATATTTTGACAATTCTCCCCGAGAACATTGCTCTGCAGTGACCTCTAGGGTACGTTTGCTTTTAACCCTGCTGCAACCTTAGATCACCTAGAAAAAACAGCTTCTCCCAAACAGGTTACACGGACCTACTTTCCCTCCTAAGACTGGCTTGTGCCGTTGCCAGTCTCAAATTCTTTCTCCACACAATGCCTTAGGTAGGGCACGTATGGCAAAGAGAGTCTTGTTATCTCCAGTTTGCTGCTGCATCAAAGGAAGTTGCAGATGCTCCACATGGATCTGATCCCATACCCTTTGAAGTCAATCAAAACCCTTCCCTCGACCTCTCATTCAATTCCCCTCTCTCAGTAGCTCCTTATGCAAATCATAGTCTATTTTGTCTGTCTCTCTAACAAAATCAACACGTTTTGAGCATATCCCTTTGTGGAACCTGGTGGAAAACCTTTCAAATTTCTTGTTCTCTTCTTCTGAAGATGTGTGAATTGAAAGCAGATTAGCGCTATCCAAAGGGGGGAAGAAGCAAGCCCTGACCCTGCAAACCTGTGGAAGTACCGATTACTGACAGCTATTATCACTCTGACTGCAGTAGGAATGCTCACCTGGGTAACAGCCAGGAGGAACAGGCCTCAGACAGGGACCTGCTGAAAATCAGACACAATGCAAATGAATGCAGGGTACTTGAGAGCAGAAGGTTGTCAGGAAGCCAAACTGGAAAGAGCTGGCTAAGCCTAAAATGAAATTGTCTGCATTTGCTAAGATACATAAATAAATAAATAAAATTATGAATAAAATAAAGGCTGGAAGTATAGACTACACAAGTTCTAGAAAGCTCATGACTAACCTGTTAAAAATGAGACCAAAATTCACAGTAGAGTCTAAAACTAAAAAACGGGGAGCCCTACTCGTGATGATTGGGATGCAATCCTAATGCTTTGTGTCTTTTAAGATAATCCTTATGTATTCATGTGCCAACAGCCTCCCTACCCCCCCTTAACAATTAAAAATCTGGGATACGGATTAAAGCGATAGCAGGTGGCAATCTAATTGCTATCAATCCTACATCTGAACCTCTCATTTGTCATATAAACTCAACAACAGCTGGCTCTCAACCCTGGTTATCCTCACAGCTATTACAACAGGTTCAAAGAAGGTATGGGTGCCGGGTCCTCTTCTGCACGCTGCCAAGGACCAAGGGGAGGAGAGGGGTGTACAGGTGCTGCGCTCTGCAGCAGCGAGATGAAGGCAGCAGCAGCTAAGCCCCCTTTTCGGTCATGGAGGGGGGACTCCGCATTCGTTATCCGATACCAGCTTCAGTCTTCACACTGAATCAAGGCGGGCTGAAGAACATCCTCCATGGTGGTTCACAGCCAGAAACCCGCAAGTCACCAAGGCAGCAGCACAGCAAGTGGGATGCACTGTTTTGAACAAGAATAAGCAAGAAAGCACATTTCTACCATTTTCTGGGCTGTTTTGGTCATACCGCAACGTTTGAGGCATTGCCGTGCCTTGGCGAGCCTGGCTGGTTGGGGGAGGGGTTCGCCCGCTTTGGTGCGCTGTGGAAAGGGAAGGGGTGGGTGGGCA
>NW_009932206.1:0-2243 GCF_000696875.1 Nestor notabilis
GGAAGGAAAAGAAAAAAAACACAGCCAAAACCCACAGATAAATAAACTGACTTTTCCTCCTTCCCCTTTCTCTCCTCTGTACCCTTAGAATCTCACTGCCCAAAAGCTTTACAATATTGTAAAAAACTGATGATATCCTTCCTTTGATGGCTAGATTATATAATTGCACTATGATTAAAGTAGTGTGTTGTTTGGAGTTACATACAGAAGTTCAATGAGATTGCTGTTCCCTACTCTATCTGCTGCTTACTTTTACTTTATGTTGTGTTTAAAGATGAGGAGTATTTTTATGTTTCTTGTTACTGATGTTACAGATGCTATAAGAAGGTATAACCCAAATTAAAGGTATAAGCCAAATTAAAACCTTTCTCCCAGCAAGCTTTCCCACTCAGAAGATGCATGTAATTTTATGTCTTCAGATTCCTTTCACTTTGTATTTTTATACTTTAGGTGCAACTTAAACATGCCCTACCTTAGCTAATGAGTTTTGCAGGCAGCATTCAGCATTGCAGGTTTACATTAATTGTACTTTGTTGATATTTTGGTAAATGTTAAAGGTTCTGATCCCATCTATGTTTGTATCATTATAAGAATACATAAAAACAACAAGGATAACCTACTTTATTATTATCTAACTATTCACTAATTACTGTTAATATGATTAGAACAGCAAATTAAAGCAGGAAAGAGTCAGAGTTTATTCAGAGTTTATCAGTGGGTTATACAGTATTTGCATTTTAATTAAGTCATAAGTGTTTAATGTTATGTGCTGGTAATACAGGTGGATTCTCTGGCTACATTGAAGTTTAAAATTCATCTCATATTATTTAATTCTTGATGAAATTTTGTATCTACATGTATGCAAATACCCATAGGTGTAAGTATGCAGTTTTGTTAATGATACATGTCCATAATACGCCAAAATTAACAGACAATTCTTCCCTATAGATCACTGAACCAAACACTCCAGTGCATGAAATGCTGTAAATCATAGTCCAGACAAATCCTTCACCTAAGGGTCTGTGCAATGTAGATTCTAAATAACAACATTTAGGCATCTGTTCTCTATTCTGAAATCCAGCATAAAATATGTAGGTAAAGTTAAGAATCTTTCAGGTTAATTAACATTAACCAGACAGCAATGAGGAGAGAAAACCCTCTGTCCAACTGCCAGGCCTCCTCAAGCTCTGTACCTCCAACCAAAGACATTTCAAGCACAAACAGAAAGTGGAGACCTACAGTCTTTCTTCAAAATAACTTTTTATTTTTAGATTGGTTGGTTTTGGTGGATAACAGGAGGATATCCATTAGATATATGCACAGAATCACAGACTCACAGAATCACATCATGGTTGAAGTTGAAAATGACCTCAGGAGATCATCAGATCTGCTTAAGCAGGGCCACGCAGAGCTGGTTTCCCAGGTCAGTGTTCAGATGTCTTTTGAGTACATCCAAGGATGGAGACTTCATGACCTCCCTGGGCAATCTCTGACAGTGCTTGGTCACCCTCACAGAGAAAAAGTGTTTCTACTTGAATGAAACTTGAGTAAGTTTAATACCACTCACCCTCTTCCGTACAACAGCTAGGACAAATTATTTCTACTGAAAGGAAAAGGGATATGCAGGTTTTATTATCTCCACAACACTAGGGAAATCTAACCTGTAATCCTTTATTTCTAAAACATACTAAGTCGTTGGTGACATTTCAGGTGAGGTGAGTGCTCTTATCCATTAAACTCTGCTAAATTCAAATTGGAGTGAGCGAGCATGGCATTGAGTGGGTCTATCACATCCCCTACCATGCCCCAGCCTCTGGTAGAATCGAACAGTACAATGGGCTGTTAAAAACCACACTGAGAGCGATGGGTGGTAGGACTTTAAAACACCGGGATACACATTTACCAAAAGCCACCTGGTTGGTCAACACAAGAGGATCTGCCAATAGGGCTGGCCCAGACCAATCAGAACTTTTACGTACTGTAAAGGGGCATAAAGTCCCTGTGGTGCGCATCAAGAATTTTTTGGGGAAGACAGTCTGGGTTATTTCTGCTTCAGGGAAAGGCAAACCCAGTCTTGGCGTTGCTTTTGCTCAGGGATCTGGATATATTTGGTGGGTCAATGCTGAGCATGACGTGAATGATATGGAATAAGGGGTGGATACTGTCTTGGGTTCAGCTATAGCAGTCATTTTTTCTCCTTCTTACTAGCTGGTGCAGTGCTGTGTTTTTGACTTTCAGTCTGG
>NW_009932206.1:2570-12526 GCF_000696875.1 Nestor notabilis
CAGTAGCGGTTTGTATTATACCTTAGTTACTGGACTGCTGTTATCTTAACCCATGGGAGTTACATTCCTTCGATTCTCCTCCCCATCCCTCTGGGAGCAGGGGGAGGAAGAAGCAGGGGGAGTGAGCGAGTTGCTGAGCAGTTCCAAGTTACCGGCTGGGCTTAAACCACGACAAACAGGCAAGAGCTTCATCCAAGTCCATTTTATTGGACAATTGACCTAAAATATTTTTTACATTGATCGAGGAATATGTCTTGTTATGTCATGAAGACTGGAAAAGAGAGATTAAGGGAGTTAAAACATTTTTCAGGCAAGTTTTTGGCATTTTTCTCTGATGGAAGGGAAAATTTTGATCCGAACTGCAGATCTGAATTGGCTACCAAGTGGGCACTGTTTTGTTATTCATACAGAAGGAAGCTGAGAAAATGCTTCCTAGTGAAACTGAAACCTTTCTATTACCCTAATGAGAAAACATGTCCTGGAGACATATCACTTTCAGCTTGGCTCCTTGTAGCTACTTGATGAGCCTGGGAGATCTGGACTTGTGAGTAGGTACTGGGAGATTGAGGGCTATACAATTATGTGCTTCACCCAATTTCAAAATCTATCATCAGATTACACAAACAGTAAAGAAGGTGCCAGGGGATTTTGTTGTACAGTCCTCATTTACATCGATAGAAGCTGTGTGACTAAAATCCTGTACTGAGCAATGGAATTCTACTCCTTAAATGAAAGTATTAGGTTAAAGAAGGAATTAATTCAGAGGCTGAATGGAACTTCTGCAAGCTTATGGTGCAGTGACTGCCTTCTCCACTCTACAGGAAAACTACTTAAGTCAAACATATAGAAAATTTTAGACTGCAGAAAATGCTGAATGTTATACAGCTTCAATTCAAGCCCAAGTGTCCCCTGGCTGCTGTTCTCATTGGTATGTAACACACCCCCCATACAGAGTACTGGCTCTGAAAGAGTTGAATAGAATAAATGTCAACACTAAATAAATCCTATTGCCAACAAGCTGCTAGGAAACGTTTATCACACTTCTGGTAATGTTCAAATCAGTTACTGTACAATGATGAATCATACCTTATAGTGCACACATGTTGATAATACACATTTATCAGACTTCTGGCAATTTCCTCAATGCTGAGGAGACACTATAGTTTGTTGAATAGAATGTCTTTCTTCTAGATAGTAGGTAGATTTCCTGACTTAAAATCCAAGTAAAAAAAGTTCAAGTAGTGTTAGGTGGTTTTGCCAGATAAAGGAACAGGCTTTTTCTGAGGAAGTGTACAACTAAATATATATAGAGAGATGTGTTAATTTTATTGTGTTATGAAAATGTTCTTTCATTGTCTGTTTATTATTTTTATTTTATCTTTCATGATAAATAAAGTCATAAGGTTTTCATGGTGCCAGTTGCAAAGTAAACATTACATGAATTCCTGCAAATCTTATTTATGAAACTTCAAAGTTAACAAAGGCTTGATTCTGGATTAATTAGGTACAGAAACAGGCTGTAGTGTCTACTGTTATAGCAGATAGCTACACACTTTGGTCAGACATTTTTAAACATGCATAATGAGCCCACTACACAAAGGCTACAGTAAATAAAAGTAAGTATATTGCTGTTTGGTATATCAGTGTAGCATTGGTGACTATATTGATGTTATACCTGTTTGGAGAAGGGTGAAATGTACCAGCTAGGGAAATAAAAAAAATGACAAAAAACCCATAGATTAATACCTTCAAGTGGGGATCATGTTTCTCTTCCATTCCTCTACAACATTATGCAAAATGTAGCATAGGTGCTGAACTACACTACTGAAAATTAAATGAAGATATAAATTAGCCTTGGTATATTTCAGTGTTGTAAACATCTATGATATTGTCCTCTAAAGTTCTGTTGTGTGCCAGGTATACAACATTGTCCTACTGATGGGAACAGAAAGAGCAACTTAGTGACCTATGACATAAGAAAATAAACTTTTATACATTCCTACATCCAGACTCATGCCTAAATATCAGATCATTCTTTCATTTAGACCTTGCTATGTGACCCAATGCTTGCTTCAATATTGCTGTGATGGACCAGGAGCAGGGAAAATTCAAAGGCACCATCCTTTGAAAGCAAAGTGAAACTAGTAGTCTGCATTTTCCCCAGTCTGAGAAGAATGTCAAAACCTCCTCCGCTATCTTTTATTTTGATTAGAGCAGTGGGTTCAAGATGATTGTTCCTTTAGACATACTTTTTTTCCCCCTACATTTGTATTCTGCATAAAAAGAATGGATTTAAGAATATGATTGTGTTAAGAAAAAAGTTCCAACATGCCACACAATAAAAATTAGAGAATTGCACACTCTCCTATTTTGAACAGAAATCAAATGGCTGATTTGAAGTGCTACATCCTAATACACAGTAATTTGTTCAGTTATTAAGCAAGAATTCCTAGCTGGCAACATTGTTATGTAAAATTTAGCATTCTTATAAATGTCATTCTGAGATTTTCTCTCTTTTTTAGAAATAAGGGCAAATTTTAAGGCATCAGAAATGGAAATTTTTAGACAGATTTTTTGTTGTTGTTATTGTTCAATAGTTGTCAAAATTTTTTTGCTTTAGGAGTACTTCAGGTTGTTAAAGAAAAGTCCCTTTCAGTGAGGTGTGTCCTTGCAATGACATCAAGGGAATTTCAAAAAATAAAATGAAAATGAGGCCTCATAAAGAATTAGTACAGAAAATTAAAAAAAAAAAAAAAAAAGAAAACCACTCAAGTCTGTTACCTAGTTATGTTACCTAGTTACTACCCACATTTTGAAATCTCTCTGAAATCAGAGCACTCTGGAAGCCACTCTATACTCAGTTCTCTGACAAAAAGCAATACAAAGTTTTACACAACAGTTTGACTATATATTAAAAGCTCTGGGGCTCAAAACAACCTTTATCTTCTGCAAAAGGAGCCTCTCTGGGCAGTGAGGTAAAATTACCATGTTCCATTACTCTTTTTCCATTCCAATAAGTAGAGAAAAGAACAATTTAGTAATGGCTCTGGTAATGAGCCAAAATGCATTTTAGAAAGGTACAAAAATACATGCTAGGATATGCTTGCCACGGCTGAAAAGAGTAAGCTAATGGAACCTAAAGTAATTCAGTGTGGAAAGAGCTCTCACACTTCCTCTTTATAGGGATGAAAGAGGGAAGACAGAAGGTTGTAGTTTAGGAGACATATTTTACATGTCTTCAAGGGCTTCATCTTCCATATGAAGGGCTTTCCCATAGTGCATTAGGTTTGCGTGGCAATGCTTTGGAAGTGGGGGGGCTGCAGGGGTGGCTTCTGTGAAAAGCTGCTAGAAGCTTCACCCATGTCCAACAGAGCCAATGCCAGCCAGTGCCAAGATGGACCCACCACTGTCGAATGACAACTCCACCAGTAACAGTGGGAGTGCTTCTGGGATAACATAATTAAGAAGGGGGAAATAAAACCCTTCAGACTGGCAATGTAGCAAAAGAGAGGAGTGGGAATCTGTGAGAGAAACAAGCTTGAAGACACCAACGTCCGTGCAGAAGGAGGGGAGGAGGTGCTCCAAGTGCTGGAGCAAGGATTCCCCTGCAGCTCATGGTGCAGACCATGGTGAGGCAGCTGTGCCCCTGCAGCCCATGGAGGTCCATGGTGGAGCAGATATCCACCTGCAGCCCATGCGGGACCCCACACCAAAGCAGAGGATTGCCTGATGGGGGTGGTGACCATGTGGGCAGCCCACACTGGGCAGGGTCCTGGCAGGACCTGTGTCCCCATGGAGAGAGAATCCCACACTGAAGCAGGTTTTCTGCAGCATTTGTGGTCCTGCAGGCACCCACACTGTAGCTGTCTGTTCCTGGAGGATGCACCCCATGGAAGGGACCCATGCTGGAGCAGTCTCTGCCTGAAGGATGCACCCCATGGAAGGGGAACACGCTGGAGCAGTTTGTGAAGAACTGCAGCCCGTGGAAAGGAATCGCATTGGAGAAGTTCATGGAGGACTGTCTCCTGCAGGAGGGACCCCACTCTGGAGCAGGGGAAGACTGTGAGGAGTCGTCCCCTGAGGAGGAAAGAGCATCAGAAAAAATGTGTGATGAGCTGACTGTAATCCGCATTTCCTGTACCCCTGCACTGCTGGAGGGGAAGAAGTAGAGAAAATCAGGAATGAAGTTGAGCCTGGGAAGAAGGGAGGGATAGGGGAAAGATGGTTTTAAGATTTGGTTTTGTTTCTTGTTATCCTACTCTGATTTGTTTGGTAATAATCTAATTTTTCCCAAGTCAAGTCTGTTTAGCCCATGACGGTTAGTGGTGAGTGATCTCTCCCTGTTCTTATCTTGGCTCATGATCCGTTCATTATATTTTCTCTCCCCTGTCCATTTGAGGAGGGGAGTGATAAAGGAGCTTTGGTGGGCACCTTGTGTCTCAGCTAGGGTCAGCCCACCACACATACCTTTGCAGTTTTTAAGTTACTTCATTTGTTACAGCAGCCAAGAGTAAATATACATCATGAGTATACATGGTAAAGTATAAATCATGCTGCAAAACGCGTACAAGCTGAACAGCATTAGATGAAAGGTAAAGAAAAATAACTGCTGTCTGGTTTTGTGGGTTAAGAAATAAGATCCAGAGAAGTTAGGAACAAGCCTTACAAATTACTTAGACAAAATAATCATATATGAGAGTTAAACTGACTTGAGCAGAAATTAAGCACTACTGAAAATACCTGATGCATGCTTTCCTGCACCCTAAGGAGCATGGATCCTACCACCAATAGCCTTGCCAGGTCTATATACAGGAAATGCAGAAGTTAGCATACAGAACTATCAAAAAAAGTCATGATTTGTGATACATGCCACAAAAGTCACATGCAAAATTACATAAAAAGGCTATGATGATTGCTAATCATGTTCAATTCAATCCCTAGTTGCATAAGGAATGCAGAGAAGAAGTCTTTCTGAGGACATTTATATACATCCTGAAAAAAAAAATAGTACAGATCATAAGAATTAGCGTTGCAAATAACTTCTGAAGCGTGGTTTCAGCCATCAAGAGTATGTTTGTTAGATTGATCTTGTACAGCCTGAAAATCAGCATTTTGAATTTTGCCTTTAAACACCACTTGAAACTTAATGTTTCTTTGTTTCTTTCTTGTTGGTTTGCTTCTTCATAAGTCTGGTGTTAATTCAGTATAACCTAGCTGTGTTCATTGTATTTCTATATTCAGTTGCTCAATAAATGCTTCTTTCCTTTTTTTTTTTTTTTTTTAATATTTTGTTAAATACTTTTGGCTTCTACACCAAAAAATAGTTCATGAGTGAGTTGCCGTGGTGATTTCAGGTGGCTGGAAAATGTCAAGATATAATACGTTGTGCATGTAAAGCTACAACTATGAAAACAAAATCAAAAGTAATTCTTTTGAGCACACTATGGTAACTATATGGTTATCTAGGTGAAACTGAAAAAAACCTAACTCCTTACTTTGTAACCACACAAAAAGGTCCACAGTCTTTCGAACATAGAATTGAGCTCACATAAAATATTAGTAAAAACCAAAATATATATATATAAGGATATTAATTTTGACACTTCACATTGTCAAATGTCCTGAGAGCTGTCTGTTGCCTTTAAGCTTAGCATTTCAGCCTCTGGATAGAAATACTCTTTTGTAAAACACTGCAGACATGGACAAAATATTAGTCAAAAAAGTTAGCATCTTAAAGTGCCAGATTGGGTCTTTTTATTTGTTCTTGCATGTACAGATTTATACACCATCACTTACATATATATACTTGGACATATATATGTGGACTTGTGCAATTTGACACTGTCCTGCATGACATATGTCCAAACTGGAGAGGCATGGATTTGACTGATGGACCACTCAGTGGATAAAAATTGGCTGGATGGTGATACTCAAAGAGTTATGGTCAGTGGCTTGATATTCAAGTGGAGACTGTTGGCGAGTGGTGTTCCTCAGAGGCTGATCGTGGGACCAGAGCTGTTCAACATCTTTGTCAGCAGCATGGACAGAGGGATTGAGTGCTCCCTCAGCAAGTTTGCTGACAACAAAGGAGGGAAGGGAAGGGATGTCATCCAGAGGGACCTTGATAGTCTCGAGAGGTGGGTCAAAACAAACCTCATGAAGTTCAACAAGGCCAAGTGCAAAATCCTGCACCTGGATCAAGGCAATCCCAAGCACAGAAACAGGGTGGGCAGAAGCTTGACTGAGAGCAGCCCTGAGAAGAAAGACTTTGGTTGATGAGAACCTCAACATAAGTCGGCAATGTGCGCTTGCAGCCCAGGAAACCAACTGTATGTTGGGCTGCATCAAAAAAAGCGTGACCAGCAGGTTGAGAGAAGTGGTTCTCCCTCTCTACTTCCCACTTTTGAGGCCCCACCTGCAGTACTGTGTTCAGGTTTGGGGCCCCTAGCACAGGAATGGTGTGGACCAGTCAGAGCAAGTCCAGAGGAGGCCATGAAGATGATCAGAGATTATGTGAGAAGATAATTTTCCAAGTGGAAATAATATTTTAGGAAAAAAAAACAAACAAACATCATTCAAAACACAGTTTATTTGGACAGAGAACATAAACAGGATTTTAGTTTGGAATTTCAGCTTTTATTGTTATGTCACAAATTATTCTTTTTCTTTGAGATTTACTAAAGTTTCCTATTAAACTTAGGAGAATGTGTTGCTTTATCTCAGCAATGTGAATCAAAGAATGAACCCAAGTCCCCCGGACAGTAACTGTATGTTAGTGTGTCAGTGCTGAAAATGGGTAACACCATGGGTAATCCCACAATCTAATCTTCCTTTCACTGTTTCTTTGTACTCTAAGGGAACAATACCAAGTAATGAAACACCAGTCTTGTTCCTTTAGTACATGTAGGAGTGTTGCAATTGCTCCCCATCCCCCAGTCTCATCCCCATTGCTGGAGCCCTTCATGCTCTGCAGCAGCAGTGGGGCCAGATATTTCACAGGCTTGGAGGTGGATAGGGAAGACAAGACATTTGCAGCCTCTCATGTCTGTGAATTTTAGAGCATATAAAAATATTTGACAGGCTTGCTGTGGCAGTGTTGAAGAGTAACAACTCTTCAACAGTTGTTGAAGTTGGGCAGTGGGAACAAAACTTACAGTAGTCAAAGTCTATAATGTCTATATGTCTTCCAAAATAAACCTGTTATTTAGCAGACCCCAGCTTCTTTGAGAAAGATCGGATTGGATTTCAGGAACAAAATAGTGCTTATGTGTCAGAGTCAAATAATATCTGGCCAAGTTCTTTTAGACATTCCACATGTCATAAATAGAGATGTAATGTTTAATATAATATTTACTTATTTGAAGATATTTGATGTTACGTGGAATTTCTGATTTAGTGGAGTTTTACAAGTCATACTGAAAACACAACATGTATGTAAGTTACACATGGCAAAATACAGCTATTGCAATACGCATTTCAATCACAGTGACAACGTGATTCCCATTACTGGTCTGTATAACATGCTCACTGACATGATACTGGTTGTTCCCAGTAGTCAGGAAGGAGCATGTGGGTATATCACAGCCCACTGTTCTTTTTGAAATTCTTTTGTTAGTTGTTCAATTCTTATATTCTATGTTTGGTTGAGACACATACTCACTTCCCCCGTGCTGGTCTAGTTAACTCAGGGAAGTTCTCATACTCTTTTAATGAACTCAGGGAGAAACATTTATACCACCAGCTGATCTACTCGACTGTTTATAGCTGTTTGTCTAAAAGACAGGTCACCCTCCAATCTCCTTTGCATCAAGATAAAGTCAGCTGCTTTGCAAGAGCTGTGGTCAGTCACAATCTGTGTTATTGCCTGAGCTTCATGGGAACATCAGCCTTGATCTTCTCTAAACCTTCTTTAAGAGTTTATGGGTCAGTAACAGTATGAAGAGAATGCACACAACTATAGAGAAGTGCCATATATCAAGCAAATACTTCACTTGTGGTGTGTTAACTTTAAATGTTGTGCTAATACAGGAATACAGTTTGCAAGAGGACACTGGGTCTTATTCAGAGCATAACCTGGCAAGTGTGGGGGAAAGTGTTCCCTTTTGTGTCTCTTCTTCCAAATTCCTTTTGGTAAATGTCATATCTGAGCTATCTGGGGAACTTTTTTCATCTACATAAAAATCCTTCAGAACATAACCATGGAGCTATCTAAAAAAGAAATCAAGGAAAAAAAAAGGAAAACCAGAAACTATCGTTAATGCTGAGTTATCATCTAATTATATGTTTTTAAACATTAATTTACAGTGTGAATGATACAACTGAAGATCTTCAAATAGCTTTATGATTATAAGTGGTACATAAGCAGTTTTTGAGAGGCCCAAGCGATGAACAGTGGCTTCTCCCTTTTATCCTGTACTGAGTACAGAGAAAATTACCTTCAATAATATCAGTAAGGCTTTTGACCCAGTGCCCCTCAAAATCCTTCTCTCTGAATTGGAGAGATGTGGATTTGGTAGCTGAACCATTCAGTGGACAAAGAATTGTTTGGATGGTTACATTCAGTGGTCAATGGCTTAATGTCCAGATGGAGACTGATGGTGAGCAGCACTATTTAATATCTTCATCAATGACATGGGCAGTGGGATTGAGTGTACCCTCAGCAAATGTGTAGATTACACCAAGCTGAGTGGTAGGGTTGACACCTGTGGGATAGGACGTCATCCAGAGTGACCTGGACAAGCTGAAGAAGTGGGCCCATGTGAATCTCATAAAGTTCAACAGGGCCAACTGCAAAGTCCTGTACCTGGGTCAGGTCAAATCCTGGTATCAATACAGGCTGGGGGATGAAGGCATTGAGAGCAGCCCTGAGGAGAAGGACCTGGGGGTACAGGTGGATGAAAAACTGGACATAAACTGGCAATGCATGCTTGCAGCCCAGAAACCCAACCTATGATGGGCTGCATCAAATGAAGCATGGCCAGCAGATTGAGGGAGGTGTTTCTGCCCCTCTACTCCACTCTTGTGAGACCCCACCTGCAGTACTGTATCCAGGTCTGGACCCCCAGTGCAAGAAAAATATGGACCTGTTCAAGCAGATCCAGAGGAGGGCCACAGAAATGATCAGAGGGATGGAACACCTCTCCTGTGAAGACAGGCTTAAAGAGTTGGGGTTATACACCCTGGAGAAGGCTCCAGGAAGACCTCAGTGCAGCCTTTAAATACTTTAAGAGGGCATATAAGGAACATAGGGACAAGCATTTTAGTAGGGCCTGTAGTGACAGGATGAGGGGTAATGGTTTTAAACTAAAAGAGGATAGATTCAGACTAGATATAAGGAAGAATTTCTTTACAATGAGGATGGTGATACACTGGCACAGGCTTCCCAGAGAAGTGGTGGATGTGCCATCCCTGGAGACATTCAAGGCCAGCTGGATGTGGTTCTTTCTGGGCAACCTGATCTAGTTGAAGATGACCTTGCTCTTTGCAGGTGGCTGGACTAGATGATCTTTGAAGATCCTTTCCAACCCAAACTATTCTTGTGATTGTGGGATGTCTATGTTAGGATGTTAATTTCTTACAACTTTTACTGTCTCTGTATCGCAACTACTTCCTATCACCTGTGTGCTGGTACAAGGCATTTTATTTTTGATAAGCCTGTCTTTTATTGACAGTGCATTTTCTTCATCAAGAATGCTCTGTTTTTTACATTTCAAATTATTATATTCTATGGAAAAATATTACAATTATTACTCAATTCTCCCATCTGGGTCTGTTGAATGAAAAGTTTTGTTACATTCACGAAAGATAAAAATAAAAGCAATTACAACATAGCAGATTACGGTTTTTTTCAGGCTGCATCTTAGAGCTTTAATTTTCCTGTGGTCGTCATCCCAAACTTCATTTTCTAATAACTTTCACCATAGGAAGAAAAGAGTTTTAAGATCTGTCCTTAGCAG
>NW_009932206.1:12537-14979 GCF_000696875.1 Nestor notabilis
TATAAATTAGTTCTAGTCATTCGCAGACATTTAGACTGGGTTCATTATGTGGAAAGTAATAACAAAAAAGCTACTTGCAGGATTTAATTTCACTAACAGAAACTGGTATAGATGATAGGCCAGAAAAGGCTGAGAAAGTGTACTGTACAAAATATTAGGGTATTTTTTTACCCTCTAAGATTAAGACCTAAGTTGCCAAATGAAAGAGAGTTTAGAGTGCATGGTTTTTCTGAAAGAGTCCATGACTAATTCTCATGATGGATTTTCAGACTCCAGAGGTACCACCATAAGCCAACTCCAAATACTTTGTTTTGACTGACTCCATTTTATACTTTAAAGTGTAGTTTTTGAAGTCTTGTAAAGTTCCTCCAAATACAAGATCTAAGTGTTTACACTCAGACCCTTTTTGTCACAGAAGGGAAAATGGTGTTGGGTTTCAATGATTTTACTGATCGTTTTTGACAGGGCTTTCGATTTCTACTGGTAAGGAATGAATCAAAGAAATCTGCTTTTAGCCTGAATTAAATATAACTCTCACTTTAAAGTTAAGCATTGACTTTATAGCCTTTGTTACCATTTTTACCTTAGAGCTTTAGATACTCAAGTATCAAAACATTTACAAAATTTTAAATTAAAAGTATTTAAATCTCCTTTTTGGTTAGAACAGTATGCTTGAATACTCAGCATGGTGGAAAACTGGAATATAGATATAAAGACTATATCTAGCTGTAAATATGAATGATGCTCATACACAAAAAATGACATTCAGTCACACCCAGTTTTGGGCTCTGCAGTACAAGGAAGATACTGACATACCAGAACAACTCACTAGCAGACATTGAAGATTGTTGGGGGCTGGAGCCAACACAAGTGGAAGCTGAGAGAACATGTCTTCTTCAGTCTGCAAAAAAAAGAAATGGAAGCTTTATAAAGCTATCTAATGGGAAAACGTAGAGAAGATGGAGACAATTCTTCTTGAGGAAGTACAGTAGAAGGTCAAAATGCAACAGACACAGTTTGCAACAATGTCAATTCAAATATCATATTTTCGTCTATGGGGGTAATACAACATCAGAGCAGGCTCTCAGGTAGGTGATGGAACCTGTCTGGAGATGTTCCAACTTCAGAGGCACATGGCCTGAACAGCACGATCTCACTGGACTTTGATTGCACAGGAGGTTGGCAGATTACATCAAGAGGTCACTTCCAACTTTCATTACTGTGATTCTAAGGTTCTACTTAATGAAGTTTTTTAAAGGATTTTACAACTGTTTGTAGTTTATTCCAGTGAGTTATTACAGTTCTGCATAGAAAAATATTTGTTCTCTTTTATTTTATGAGCTGGAAGCACTTCCTAGTCATTGACTGTATAAGTATAGCAATGCGTACTTGCAAATCTGTCCATTTCTCATTCTGTCTCTCCTCCTCCCTCCCTTCCCCCCTCTTTTCTTCTCCCTCTCTCTTCCTCCGTCTTCCCAACCCTTCCCCTCTCCCTCCCTTCCCCACTCCCCTTTTTCTCTTCCTACTTACCGATGTACCTACCTTCCCACCTATCTAGTTAACTATCTATCCACACAATTATATACATTTCATGTTCTGGGCCCATGGACTATAACTATTAATCAATACTGCCCTTTTGACATTAAAGTAATCGAGACCATCTTATGATAGTCCAAACCTTTTAAAACAGTGAACAGGAATAGCACCCCAGTTTAGCCCATGTACTTATACATCCTTAGGTTTAGTTTGCAATAGGTGAGATTTCCGAGTGACAGATAATTAAGCCATGAGAATCTCAGGCACACTGATATGGGGCTTCTAATGGGAATTGTTACATTTCATTTCTAACATATGTAAAAGAAAATTCTTGTGGTGTACCACAGAGCACATTTGCTCCTTAGATTCAAACTCTGAATGGGTGAATTGTTTTAATATGCAAGCTACCATTCCAGTATATATCAGTGATATAAATTAAAAATTAATGTATTATTTCAGATACCTATTAACTTACAAATAGCTGAACTCACTGACTGCAGAAGCATATACAAGTGATATTGATACAAGTAGTATTAGAAAATATGCCAATGGAAGACCTTTCCAACCCTAACCATTCTATCATTCTATGATTCTATGATTCTTGCAATTTTGACCTCCTTTTATGATTGGAAATTATTTATCTTGAATGTTTTCAGAGTCACATATGGCTTTTTAAATTTGGTGTTGTGCTGCAAGATTTCCCTTACCTCCTTTTCCACAGTAAATTTTAAAACCTCAGTAGGATAAAAGAAATAAATATTTCTTACTGGATCATACTGACTGTGTTTCAGGAGTATTTAGTGGGATTTGGTGTCTCTAACACTCTTCCACATTTAAACAGGTCTCAGAGTAAAAGATACTGTCTTAAAAATATTGTGAATGTAAATTGGTGACAGTATGTAGGGA
>NW_009932206.1:15010-28060 GCF_000696875.1 Nestor notabilis
ATTTACTAAAGGGTCAAGTTTCAACTTATACATCTGTGTAAAATATATATGTAAGTTACCTTGATCTTTTTAGATTCCTGTACCATAACTCTGATACCTCCCTTAGTTACTCAATATTACAAGCATGTGGTTATATGTTGTAAAATCATGGCTTAAAATTTTTTGCACTTCACAGAGCAGTTCATTTACATTATAAGTTGTAAAATATGTGATGTCACAGAAACTGGAATACAAAACAAATACACAAACTATTTTTTTTAAGCTTCTTTATGTAAAACAAGCTTTGTTAATTTGAACTTCAGGGTTGGCTTAGAGAATACCCTCTTTGGTTAATTTTGATAGAGCTAAATATACATGAAAAATGTCCTTCTTGCCTCAGCAACCCATACCGTTCCATGCCCATTTATTTATATATGCCTTAAACAAAACAATCCATCAGTGTCAATAGTGGTGATCAGTACATTAGAAACACCAGAAAATCTGCTAAAACAGAAGAAGTAACAACATAATGGACTTTTGCCAGTTTCATATGGATTTGAGTTGTTGCCAAAAAGATTCTGCTGCTCTTTATCAGCTTCTATCAATGTACACTTTAGAATGAAATGACAGATCTCAGATTCTTAACACTTTTCCTAAGCTACTAGATAAAATTTCCAAAGTTGTAGTTTAAAGACAGGTTTCATGCTGTAAGACAGTGAGATGTCTTTATTATTCTCTAAGAATATGGCTTCCCATTCTCTAGTCTCGTGGTACCATGACATGGGACTTGCCTTCTATTTAACCATACAGAAGGAACATGTGTCTATGAATTCACTGGGTGGACCATAACACTCAAGACTACAATGCTGTCTTCAAATTGAAGGAATATATGAACTTTGTTAATATATAATTAAACTCACTCCTAGCAATTAGGCTGTGGGAGGGTACAATCTGCTCTATGCAACATTGTCAGTGATTCATGTCTGTGGGGGTGCATTACCCACCCTCCATCCCCTTCTCCTGGACTCCTTCGCTTCCGCAAGAATTCCTGTTAGGCCCCAGCCTTCACACGGATGCAAAGCTGAGAACTCCCTGGCCATAGCAGGAGCTCTGGTTGCCCAGCAAAGGTGGGCAGTGGCACACAGAGATCAGGAAGGTTGGATATTCCCCAGTCTTACCTGGAGTTCTTTTGGGAAGATCAGTTATTCCGTGACAACCTGGAATATAACTGTTATGCAACTGGTGAAACTGACACAGAATTGAGGCCAGGCTGAAAATTTGCAGATGACTAAAGCAAATCATCTTATGGTCCTATAAATAGTGGTCCCAGAGAGACCCTTTGAGGTCTCCTGGACCACAGTGGGCTGCCACCAGAATCTCTCTCTGAGTGGGATGCTTCTCAGAGCCCATAAACTCTCAAGTTTATGAAATAGGGAGGTTGTTTACATGGGCTGTTGTTTCTGCTCACTGACACTCAACTCTTCAACACTGAGGAGTGCTGAGAAAGCTAATGAATTTTATTATACTTTTACTTTTCACTGCACCCAAGGGAAATTTTTAACATACGTGTGTGTGTGTATATATAGATATAAATATCTTAGTGTGTGTGTTAGTTTAGCTATTTAGTTGTATGTATGTGTATATTAGCTTCAGTAAGTCAACCTTCAGGTTTCTTAAATGATCTTGATCCTGATCTTCTACAGCAGGCAGGTTTTCGTTTTCCCAGTCCCTTTGCCTTCTGTGACTTGGGCAGTGTGGCTGCAGCTCTTGCCAGTGAAGACCGAGGCAAAAATTCAATACCTCAGCCTTCTCCATGTCTCAGGTGACTAGGTCTCCTGTTTCCTTCCCAAATTCTCCGTCGTCTTCCTTTTATTCCCAGTGTACCTGTAGAAGCTTTTCTGTTGCCCTTAATGTCCTTAGCCAGATTGAGTTCTGTCAGGGCTTTAGCTTTCTATCTGATCCCTAGCTGCTCTGACTTTCTCTATTTCTCCCATGCTACCAGTCCTTATTTCAGCCCCCTGTAGATGTCCTTTTTACATTGGAGTTTATCCAGGAGCTCATGTTCATCCATGCAGACCTGTTGGCACTCCTGCCTGACTTCCTTTCTGTTGGGATGCATCACTCCTGAGCTTGGAGGAGGTGATCCTTGAATACTAACCGGCTTTCTTGGGCTCCCCTTTTCTCCGGGGCCTCATCCCATGGGACTCCACCAAGCAGATCACTCAAGAGGCAAAAGTCTGCTCTGCAGAATTACAGGGTAGCAAGCTTGCTGCACACACTCCTTGCTGCCCTAAGGATCTCAAACTTCACCATTTTATGGTCACTACAGCAAAAGCTGCCATCCAGCCTCACATTCCCCACCAACCCATGCCTGTTGTGAGGACAAGGTCTAGTATAGCCCCCCACTCCTTATTGTTTCCTCTATCACTTGGAAAGGGAATATCATCAACATATTCCAAGAACCTCCTAGATTGCTTGTGTCCTGCTGTGTTGTCCGTCCAACAGATACCGGAGTGGTTGAAATCCCCTATGAGGACCAGAGCTTCTGAACGTGGGGCTGCTCCTATCTGTCTACAGGGGGCCTCATCCACTCAGTCTTCCTGCTTTGGTGGCCTGTAGCAGACCCTTACTGTAATGCCCCCTGTCCTTGCCCTCTCTTTAATCCTGACCCATAAGCTCTCAGCTGGCTCCTCATTCATCCCCAGGCAGAGCTCTGTGCATTCCAGCTGGTCACTGACATAAATGGTGACACCCCTTCCTCATTTGCCCAGCCTGATCACACTTAGGATGATCGGCTCTATGACCTTCCCTGGCACTGAAGTCAGGCTGACAAGCTTGTAGTTTCTGGGGTCCACCTTCCTGCCCTTTTTGTAGAGAGGTTCCACTCTGGCCTAACAACCATCAGCCAAAACTTAGTGTATTAGCCTCTGACTCTAGAAATCCCATTTCATTTGTACTTTAATGTGAATCAGTTCATAAGAATTGACATATTTGTTCTTAGCACCCTGGACTGTGATGGGAAATGTTCTAATGGAGATAATGAGAAATCGGGTATCTTTGTGAATACTATGTCACTCTGCCAGTACACAAAAGGTGTGGAATATTCTATTCCTTGTTATGAAACTTCAAATATGTGCTCAATATCCGGCTAGTTTAAGAGCAGAGTTTAGTCTCCACATGTCCTCAGTGAACACTCATGGCAGAAATTATTGAACAGCAGGAAAAGAGTGGCAAAATCCAACCCTGTAGAACCTGCACATTCCAATCATCTTTAAAAGAATGTAGTTCACTATTATCAACAAAAAACCAGATTCTAATATGTTTATGAGAGTAAAATATGTGCTTGACTCTACACAAAGACTTATTTTTATTGCAATTGTTATCTTCAATGATTATCTTCCATCTTCTTTGATGACTGACATCGAGCCCTTATAAAGAAAAGGCAAGAGAAATATTTGCAAATCTAAAGATATGCAACAAATTTACATTTTTATCCAAAGACTATATTCATAATTGCATATCAAGAAGCAGGTGGTTGCCTGGTCCTTTGGGTTCAGTCAGGGCAAGAGGAGATAACTATTCCCATTGTATACAGTTAGTAAAAGAAAAAGTCAAGGGAGCCAAATACATAGCGCATAAACTAGTATTTGTTTATCCATCTGCCTTATTTTCCTTCTCCATCTAGAGATTAAGGTTTATACACATGCTACATTAAGCATCCTGGAGGAACAATTGCAAGTAGCTATCTTTTTTTAAGCATTGTCAATTTCCTTCCCTAATTACTAAAATAATTAAGAATTTGTGACAGTTATGTTCTGAATTAATGGCAAAGAAATGAGCTGTAACGCATAGAAATGCTCTGTTCCATTGCCTACAACATGCTTTGGGAGAATTATTTCGATTATGCTTATGCTTATTTCTGCAAATAGCATGAGTCCGACTGGGTGCAGTGATAATTAAAAAGTGAACAAACTTACCTATTTGGCTTATCTGAGAAGCAAAGGAAATCTAAAAAGCACAACTTAAAAGTGGGTATACTTCATTTACTATTGGATGATCCTGGCTAGGCACTGCACGCCCATATAGTGATAGCAGGAATACTCCTAAGGTAAGACATGTACCTGGAGAAGGATTAAGCACATTGTGGGAGATAAGCAAGTGAGAAAGGTAAGTGGTTAATGTTTATAATTTGTGGGTTTTTACAAATATTTTTTACTGTTAAAAGATCAAATTTTGCTTTAAAGAAGTAACTGGCACTGCCATCTCCACCTAGGTCTTTGCTCTTCCTTTGATGGCAAAAGAATTAGAAATAAAGCCAATTCCTGTGGCAAAATCTTTGCCACGGCCTTGAAGTCTGAATTGAAATTTAATGGTAGTACATAACTGGTAGTTATCCATACTAGTTGTTTTGATGATGTTGGAACATCAGGGTCCTCTGTTGGTAGATACATTTCTGTTGCAAGTCCTATTCAGTTGCCTAGGAACATTTTCTTTTTATTTCCTTTGCTGAAGTGAAAGAGGAAATTTACCAAGTCAGCACCAATTTATCCTTCTGAATGTCAAAACTGTCAAAAAGAAAGCTTATAAAATGATACTTTTTTTAATATTAGAATTCTTAGCCACTAATCACATAAGCATAAGTAGATACCTTAAAATGAGGGTGAGTTGCCAACTCCAGAAAAGAGGAAGATATTTTAATGGAAAAATGTTACAAACTAAGACATATTTTCGACATTTGCTGCTGCACAGTTGGAAAGGAATTCATGAAGCTGAATTCATGGCCCTTGAAGTTCAGGAATGACAGTGACCCTGTTGTCTTCTGACAAAATGAAAATTTAAGTTTCACTGGAGGCATGAATGCCTTGTGATTTCAGAAGTAGCACTGCATTCACGGAGAAGATGTTCTTTACACAGCTAAGTACAGATTGGGTGTAGAAGCTGATGTCTGTGAAATCACCTGCAACACAACATATGAGAAGCAAAGTCCAGCCAACTGGCTTTATTGAAGGTATCAATAGATCTGTGGAAAAGTTATTGAAAAGTAAGATCCAAATACTTATCTTCAGGCTGATGAATTATAGTAATTTCTTGTCTCTACAGTAATGGCAGACTCAGATAATTTCAGAACACAGAGTCAAGAATTTTGCTGAATGAATCATTTCATTAATGTATAAATTATTATACTGACCTTAGCACTCATTTGCACTGAAGGCCTATAATGTATTTATGCCTTTTCTTACACCACTTCCAAGTCAGTTAAGACAGAAATAGACACACAAGATGTGTGTCTACATAACTCCTAGGATTTTGGCCACATAGCTGCCTCTGTCTTTGACTGTTTTACTTAATACTAACCTCAAGGATAAGCACAAGAATGTCTTTGCACCATAGTCTTTCTTCCACTGGGAAAATAGGGTACTTTAGAATCCAAGATGCAGACTCTGGATGAACTAATCACTTTAATCCATCTCAATCCAACATATTACATGTAAGAATAAATATTGCTGTTAGAGCTTTCAGAGGCCTTCTTATTATACACATTAATCTTCGTAGAAATATGTTATCATAGATTTTCCTAGCATAGATATACTTCTAGAGTTTCTATTAAACTGTCTCACACTAAATCTGTCATCACCTTTTTTCTCATTAGAAGGGAAAAGAAAGCTGGGTGTATTCTAGGTGGGTTTTTTGGTGGAAAAGGTAAGGTGCTTTGCTATTTTGCTATTTTGTTAGAAAATTCAGGAAATATTAGGAAATAAAGTAAAATGGAAGAAGAATAATAGTAACAATAATATTAACAACAGTAATAATGTTAGGAAATACAAAAAAAAAAACAAACCAAAACAAACCAATCAATCAAACAAACAAAAAATCCCAAATAATGCACAGTAAAACCACTCACCACCTGGTCCTTGACCAGGGTAAGCACTACTGAGCAACAGCTAGAACACTGGTGTGTTACCAGCATTATTCTCAGATTAAAGCTGAAACACAGCACTGAACCAGCTACTAGGAAGAAAATCAGCTCTGTCCCAATCAAAAGCAGGACACTTCCTCTATGTCCATGTAATGACCAGAACAGAAACAATGCACTGAAAGATTTATGCACCCAAAGAATCAATGATTTCTGGAAACACGTATTTATTTCCTTATGAAAAGCATAACAGCTCTTTCTGAATCATATACATATATATATCACACTTCAGGGAAAAGTTCTCTATGTTACACAGGGACTTGCCTGCTTCCAGTGTGTTGACCATAAATATGACCGCAAAAAGGAGTGATAAAAGATGATACATGAAGGAACTGTACACAGAATTTAACATTTTTTTTTTAAGTTTTTATTTTTACTAGATTAAAGTCTTCTCAGATCTCTAGATTGCACTCATAGTTAGTTTAAGGTATCTGCATAAATTCCCCAATGGCGTGAATTTTAGCAAGCTGTTCAAGCCAACATTTGATCAAACCCAGTGAAACTGATACCTGAAACAGGTGGTAAAATTTAGTCTGCTTTGTTGTCATTAGTTGCCATCATTGTCTTACCTCTGTCAAGGATATGATTTTTAAGACATGTCTTAGCATTCTGCAACAATGATTCTACACATCCATGTCACAGGCTTACTGGGAGAGAATTCAAACATTGTAAGGAAAAGCACCAAGGCACTTTTTTCTCTGGAAAATGGAATAATCATTCATGAATTGGAATATTGCAGATTACAGTCTTTTAAGAAGAGCTTAATGCTTATGGATGTGGTGTCCATCCAGGATGTATCTTGGTGGACAGTTCTCAAGTTAGAATTGATGTACATTCTTTGACTAACTAATAAGGCTTGCACTGCAATTTCTGAGAGAAAACAGAAATAAAAACAACCTCTCCCCACCCAACCCCCAAATCAAAACCAAACCAACCAACCACACAACCAGAAAAATACAATAGAAAAACCCAGACCAAAGCTGTAAGCAGTATGTGGTTTCTTTGTTTCATGCTACTGGATGAATGTAGTAATTTAGATTTAATTTAAACACCAAAGTTTGACTAATGACTTTCGGTAGGAAAAAAAAAGAAAAATGGCAGTGGCTGTCACTGCCAACAGTAGACTATAAAAACAAACAAGCAAGAGTTAGGGAAAATGTCTAGAGTATTTTCCCTAAGGCAAGAGTTTGATCATATATCCTAGAGAACAAAAAATTTTACAGGTTCACCTTTTATCATAAGAGTGACCAGTGCTGAGATATGGAGGAAGAAAAAAGGGAACTGCATATCAAAGCCATGCAATTATGTGTAAAACACATTATAAAATGTTTTAATGTGCTTGAAAACTGCTACCACCATTGTTTTGATGCCACCACCACTATTTTTTCACATGTTCCATTAACATTAGTGGTCCCCTTCCAGATCATGAGAGATCTGTGTTTATAATTTCAACTTAAATGTAATACATTTTCTATTGTATTTCTCAGTTAATTCCACTGTTTGGCTTTAGGATAGAAAAACTAAGAACCTGGATTTAATACAGAAAACATAGATTCTAAGAAGAGATAGAACTGCAGTAACTCTTTAAACCATATTTTAGGACAGTCAACATTAGAAGTTGCAAATTATTTTTATCTAAAAAGATCATTCAGATCTTTTTTGTTCTACTCAGAGAACTGGATAGTGTTGTTTAATGTCATTCACATTAACTGTCTTCTATAGCCAGACTAAACCAGGGATAACACTGACAAAAACATTTTGTAAATTATTTATGTGCAAATTCGTATATTACCCCGAAACTCAGATACAAGACATCAGCTTTAAAAAGAAAGATTCAAACCTTTAAAACAAAGGTGGTATTTGGGTTTTTTATTTCTCTTTTTGAGATTTTTTTTTTTTTTAGATAGATTATCTCTCGAAAAGAAAGATATTTTGTACCTCATTTACATGTTTGGCTATGTTTAAGTGTATTTCTTAATTTAGTGGGCGTTTTGTGGTTTTGGTTTGTTTTGGTTTTGTTTTTTTTGTTTTGTTTTTCTTTTTTCCCCTAAAACTTAATAATTCAACAATTTTTTATATTGAAATGTTAAACTCCACCTTACTTAGTCCTTTAATTTAATTGCTTTTGTCCAATACCTATCTTTTTTGATGTTTGCATCTTTCACTAGTCTGTATCTATATTAATTTCTTTGAGTCAGTATCTCCTGTGTTTATCTTCACCCTGGTTCCTAATGAAAGTCAGTGATGTTTATTTATCAACAAGCTCATATTAGCGATTTTAATGATGTTTAGGTGCATAACACCTAACGTGTTGCAGAATAACAATAATAAAAAAGGATTCATAATCTACATATCTTGTATTACCTTTGCTTATTTAGGTATTTGAATATCCTAAGAATCTCACCCTTCTGAAGTTTTGATTTCATCCCTTCAGCCAGCCAGCCAGCAGACATATATTTCTGTAGTGATTCTGAAAAAATTTGTACATGAAGCCTAGAAATTAAACAATACATTCCATTTCTAGATGCTTAAACTTGGCCAAGTACTCTTTTGGCAATAATTTTTAATGTTCTTTTTATTTGAATGTGTACCAAACATACGTATCAGAAAATCACAACACAGAAGCAATAAAAAAATGCAAGTAAAAGCTAAAGAATTTACAAAAGCAAATTATTGCCATATTGTTTATCACTAACTTCTGGAGTTTATTTTTGCCAGTGGTACAATGACAATAACACTGTGTGAACTTCACCTGGGCTAAAAAGCATTAATACCAAGCTCTGAACATTGTTTAAATGTACCTGCCAGGAACTTATTCTGAAAACCAGAGCCCTAAAAAACAGCCCAGATTTAAAAAAAAAAAAAAAGAAAAGAAAAAAAAATCTAGCAAAACATGCTGTAAAAAAAAGGAATAGAAAGTGACATGAAGTATGTGATATCACATGTAGTGATAGGACAAGGGGTAATGGGTTTAAACTTAAAACAGGGGAAGTCCAGGTTAGATATAAGAAAGAAGTTCCTTACTGTGAGGGTGGTGATGCACTGGAACAGGTTGCCCAAAGAAGCGGTAAATGTTCCACCCCTGGCAGTGCTCAAGACCAGGTTGGACAGAGCCTTGGGTGTCATGGGCTAATGTGAGGCATCCCTGCCCATGGCAGTGGGATTTGAACTAGATGATCTTAAGGTCTTTTCTAACCCTAGCTATTCTATGATTCTATAACATCTTCTGGAGGTAGCAACTAGAGGCGGTACAGCACTGCTTTATGGTAAGTAGAGGTAATGGGCAGCTGCTGTGCAAGATAGGACTTACTACAAAAACCTGCACAAGAAATCTCAATGACTTTTAATTTTCAAGGTTGAGTACTTTTTAAATTCAGCAATGCTTTAGCAACTCCACACAAACCAATGGGTACTACAATCAGTGAGCCACAAGCAAAAATGTAAAAATACCTGCCAGGCATAAAGGGAATTTAACAAGAGATAATTTCACATAGAATGGACTGGGAACACAGGCTTTTGCTGCAGTCCACTCTTGCTCATTTTCAGCCAATCTACTGCAACACTGTCAGAGACTGAAATACTGATTCTACTAAAATATGAGCTTGGCATTCTTCTTTGTCAGGTAATGGTTTCAACCAATGTGAGTAGTGGGCTCATGTTTATCTTTGTTATTCTCTCATTTGTCATTAACACACCTCTCAGTGAAACAAACTTCAAGAAAGGGAATGCATCTGAATTTATAAACTTTGAAAACTAATCTGAAACTAGAGTGTGCCAAAAAACATATACCTGAATAAGTTCTGAGGAAAGTTAATTGGTGAACACACAATTGTTTTCCTCCTTTCAAGATGAACTTAATAACATCATATAGAGCACTGAAAATGTGAAAAAATGAATGAGAAGAAAAAAACAGAGTTTTAGTAGTTATTTGAAAAAAAAGGAAAATATTTCATGAAAATTCCAACGTACTTTTTTATAGTAACTCAAGTGACTCATTCGCTTTTACAGACTGTGTTTCTATATTACATTAGAGCTCTTCAAGAGAAGAAACAGTTCCTAAGAGTACTTGTATTAATGTCATGCTGAGGCAATTTAGTTCAGCCAGACATTTACCTCATGACAAACATTGAAACTTGGAAGAGCTAAACTAAAAGTATTACATGATATCACAGCACTGTTTGAAATAGTGTTCGGATGTTTACTGCTTTAGTGAGGGGAGTTGAGAGGTGACCTAATTGCTGTCCACAAATTCCTTACAAGGGGAAGAGGAGAGGGATCTCTTCTCTCTAATATCTGGTGATAGGACATAAGACAATGGCATAAAGCTTCATCAGGGGAAGTTCAGATTGTATATTAGGAAAATGTTCTTTACTGAGAGGGTGGTCAAGCACTGGAACAAGCTCCCCAGGGAAGTGATCATGGTCCCAGACCTTTTGGTCTTTAAAAGCATTTTGACAATGCCCTTAGATACATGGTTTAACTTTTAGGTTACCCTGTGTGGAACTGGGAGCTGGACTTGATCCTTTTAAGTCCATTCCAAGTCAGGATATTCTATGATTCATAGATTCTGTGATCTAATTGCTTATTAAAGAATGACATTGCCATGTAAAGCAGTTACTTAGGAGTTAATAAATAAAATTATACTATTAGCCAATTTAAATTTGATATATAATTTAAGTAAATTATCAAAAATTAAACATAAATTTTCATTTTTAACATGTATAACTATACGAACAAAGACAGTTCACCACAGGAATGATGGATATACTCCATTTCAGGAGAAAGAATAAAAAATTCCTATAAGATTTTCAAAGTTTCAAAGCTTTGGGGCACTTCTAATTTCATTTGGGAAACCTTACTTCTGACATTTGCAGAATAAAAAAAACCCTTTATGAAATACCTGTATACTTGTTATATTTGCATAGGATACATAATTCTTGCCTTAATATGCAAAAGTTAATAATTATTAAGCTTTCAGTATCACCTCCATAAATGTAAGTATGTATGGCCAATGCTGTATTTGAGGAGTTTGAGTTTACTTAGCAGAATAATCTTTACTAAATTTTTTTTTCCTTTTATCTGCTGCAAACATCAGGATATAATCCTGCATTATTCTTTTTAGAAATAATTTCTTTCCAGAGCATATAACCAAATTCCTGATTAGTTTGAATCAGTGTTATTTAAAATAAGAACTTGCATAACAATGTGTCTAGGAAAGAAAAATCAAGTAGAAGCAGACATGTTTAAAGCCAAAAATGTAAGCATTCCGAATCACGTAAAACTTTGTTCTCCCTGCATGAAAAGGGGGAATAAGTTTTACAAGTTAATGTCATATTTGAGATTGTTTGATAATTCCCAAGTAGACCATAATGTGCTCCTGCGGCTGCTGCACTACCACATTTTTGTGTGCACCTAAATCATCCTTCAAACAGCAAATTCCAAAGCATAAGAAAAGATTCAAAGCTTATGCTATCACATTTCTCCATTACAAGACTGACAAGGAGCTCATTCCACTTTCAGCATGTAAAAAAAATCAAACCAAACCAAACCAAAACATTTTTGAAGGTTCTGCTAGACATTTTTATGGTAAGATTTGCTCATTAGGTGAATTTTGAATAATATAACTCACTTAAATGTAGGTGTTTGTGAGTAACTAATTGCTTGTAGTTACCTCAGAAATGTACTAATTACCAAACTGACCAAAATAAACACCTTCACATAATAAGCCTTCACTGTAGTAAAAGGTTATTCTTAAAAATAATATGATGAAATAGATACATTAGACTTCATCCTGAAGAACTGCAATATCTACTTCAGATCTACTGTTCACTTCTGTGCTGTGATTTTGCATCAGGCAGGTAACCAGCACTCACCCTCTTGGAGACTCATGAAAAAAAGGAGATAAAAAATAGGAATAGTCTTCACATTAATGCTATTCATTTATTAGAAAAAAAAAAAAAAAAGAAAATCATGCTTTTCATTTATTCAGACTTCAAATATGCCATCTCAATGAGTTCCTAACCACTACCTTCTTTTTTTTTTTTCCCTCTCTCAGGGCTGTACAACCTGTTCTGTAACACTAATGACTTCAAAATACGGAATTTGCCTTCAGGGACAGTTGCTTTCCAGCCCTTGCTTTTTCACTTCTCCAAGGAGAATTGTTTGCTATTTCTCATTCCCATTTTGACTTGTGAAGATAAAATAAACTGATTTAAAATTAGCTCTTCAGTTAACTTGAAGTTATTAGTACACCTTTTTTAATGTAGTCCAGACTTTAGAAGGAAATTTTATTTTGTCTGAATGGACTTTCTGACAAATGCATTGGATTGAGCTCTCTCTTCACTTCAAAGACAACTTGACATAGAGCTCGTCATTTTGGAAAGCACATTCTCCTTAATTACCAAGACAATTTCAGTCGTGAACTGATGATTTGGTGGTTCAGGTACCAGCACAAGCCAGATAAAAACACTAGCTTCAATGCTATGGTTTTACAGCAAAAATGGCCAAATCGTATATGACCATGCAAACACCTGGTATTTCAGTGTCTAGGCTGAATACCCCCAGCTAAAAGCACATGCTTTCTTCATAGCTAGCTTTAAAAATCAGACTATTTGCCTCATTTTTTCAATATAGTTACTGAAACAAACTAACTGATAAAGTTCATGAAATTGGGAGTTATAGCTTACTTTTAAAAACAAGCTGTCTTTTGAAAATCATAGAATCATAGAATACTTAGGGTTGGAAAGGACCATAAGATCATCTAGTTCCAACCCCCATGCCATGAGCAGGGACACCACGCACTAAACTATGTCACCCAAGGCTCTGTCCAGCCTGGCCTTGAACACCGCCAGGGTTGGAGCATTCACAACTTCCTTGGGCAACCTATTCCAGTGGCTCACCACCCTCACTGTAAAGAACTTCTTCCTTATATCTAATCTAAGCTTCCCCTGTTTAAGTTTAAAGCCATTACCCCTTGTCCTACCAGTAGAGTCCCTAATGAAACATCTCTGATGCGAGCCCCTGGCAGGCAACACACCTCGCTTGAGATTGGGTCAGGCAGACAGATGGTGCTTCTGTGCCTTTCAAAGTAGAGTCCC
>NW_009932207.1:0-9348 GCF_000696875.1 Nestor notabilis
GACACCAGAACTGTACACAACACTTCAAGTGGAGTCTCAGGAACAAGATTTCTCACTCTCATTACCACACTCATAATGTACCCCCTTTGTCAAGCCTCAAAAAAGGGAAATATTTTGCTAACAAGGCAAATGAGATGCAACTTGAAGCAGTGGTATCAATTCACAGACAAACCTGAACATATTCCACATTCTCAAAAATGTCCCCACGGTGATAACGAACAGGCTGGTCCCACTGGCAGTGCAAGCTATGCTGCTGGTTGCCCAGTCTACAGATCTGATGGTTGCCTGCAGAGCACAAAACATTTGTCTACTACATAAGTGAACTTTCTGAGACAAAACAGAAAACAGCCAACCCCTCCAGCCCTAATTTGGTTAATCCTATTTATTTAATCAGCAAAGAGGAAATTCCATATGCTTAGAAAGACTCAAGAACATACTCAAGAACATATTGCAATCCCTCATTTTAATAAGCAAAACACAACAGCCACTCAGGGCCATCTGTATATATAAAGAAGTTATGTCCTGACATTAATCTGAATATGTGCAATTTCTCATTGCTATAATGAGCATGAATGCCAAAAAGTTGTACCTAATTGAGCTTCTTTTGCCATCTGCGTCTCGTGAATGATGTTCCTCAAGATTTGTTCCTCCTGGATAAGCTTGTACTTGTCTAAAACATCTTGCTGCCTAAGGTAATGGTCATGCTGCTTCTGATACTCCTTCAATTCATTTAATGTTCGCTGAAGTGATCTTGAAAATTCAACAGCAGAAAAGATTCACTTTGAAGGCTTTTTAAAGCATCAGTATTTCCTACAGCGTTGCACATTTTCAATTGAGTTTCTTAAAGTAATCTTATGCATAATTTTATTGCACAAAGAAATAAAGAAAATTGAAAATCATTATTTGAAATGTAAATAATTGCTGCAACAGAACAACAAAAGTGAGACTGTATGAACTGCCACTAGGATGCTTCTTTAGTTACCTATGCTGGGCTTCCAGTTTTTGCTCAAGTTTTTGCTGACACAGGACAGCATGTTTCCTTTTTACAGCTTGCTCAAACCCTGGTTTGGCTTGTAGAGCATGATCGTAACACAGGACTGAGTGGTTGTACTCTCCAAGCATCTGAAGAATGAGAGAGAGAGAGAAAGAATCAGCCTTTGTCTTGTAATATTTCATTTAAAATATTCCATTTTTAAATAAGTCATTAACTCAGATTTTAATTTGTGGCACAAGCAGCCCATCATTTCTGAAACTCAAACCACTATATCTACTAAAGAAAGGCTGCAGGAGAATATCCCTGGGATTTATTTCAAGTGCAGATAAAAACCTTTGCTTTTATCTGCAGATAAAAAAGAAAGACAGACTTTTGGATGAAAATATCTTGACAGAATCTTAAACAGTAAGTATGAAATGCATGTGAAACACAACATTGTAAAAGAGTACAGCTTTATAAGTCAAGCCAGATAGGTTAAATAATATTTGGTTTTTGACAAATCTTGAAAAATAAAGATAGTACTTACTGCATATATATTTCCCAAAGTGTAATAGCTGGTAAAGAAGTCACTGTAATCCAGAGCTGCATGGACCACGATAGCTGCATCTGCAGAGAAGTGAGCCCGGTGAAGAATATTTGCCAAATTCACCAGTGCAATATCTTTATTTTGCCTACAAGAAGGAAATGAAAAGAAATAAAAATTAAAAGCAGACATTAAAAGAAAGTCCAACTGTCTGAGAATCATGCCTAAGGATACATTCATTCATTAGTCATATATTACACATGTAATTTGATAGAAAAATGTCTCAACTACATATATGCCTAGTATAGCACATAAAGACTAAGACAACGTAACATGGATTATTCCTAAGGGTATGGTCTTAGAAACTAAAACCCATTTACTAATTAGGATAAATAGAAAAGCAATCTGGAAAGAAATCTTTGTTAGTAATTCTTACCTCGAAGAAAAATGAAGGGCACGCATGGCACATTCTACTACTTGGTATGGCTCATTCTTTATTCGCCAGTAAAAAGAAGCCATATTATAGAGTACCCAGGAAGAAGAGTTCTGCAGTGAAGAAATACATGTTAGCTGTACTAAGACATGAACTAGAAGGTTAATCAGGGCTTTAATTACTATGGGATAGAAAGCTGAGCACCAAACCTGCTCTCAGTTATCCGTTTCCTTTGGAAAGCTGCCATTTGGCAATAGTTGTGAATGTTCAGGAAGAATGAGCTGGCATATAAATGTAGTAAAGAAACTTCTGCCTTTCAAACAGGTAAAAATTCGAGATAAGATTACATGAGAAGTGGCAGCAGTTCAATCAGAAGCAGCTTAGCTGGTGTTCAGTGAGAGTTACTCTATCTTGCAGGAAGGTATTTACTAAAACCATACGTATTTCAGTACTATTTCTTTGTTCTTCAAGTTTTTGTTTAAAAGCTTCTGCATTTTTATCTAAAAGCTTTACTTATTACCTTGACAGAGCAATGAATGTGGTTTGCCAGACCACACAAATACCTGAGTTATTAAATATGACAGACAGGACCTTTCTAGTACTCTTTTTGTACATGCAGTAAGATTACAGTTTCATACCTTCATTAGCCCGTCATAAATACGATGACCTATTTCCTCTATACTTCTTCCCAGCCTCCGTGATAAGTATGTGAAGATTGGATCTTCTTTAGGTAACAAGGGTGCGGAAAGATTAACTCTTTCTTGGACACCCTAAAATAAAAATTGAATATAGGTATTTGCTGACATTTTTACTAAAAGTAGAGAAATAGCCACAAGAGCATGACTCCAGGTAAATGTAGAGCTTGGTTGTGTCACATTCCTATCATTCTTTCATATCGAGATCTTAGGGACTTGACAGGATAATGTCACCTTCGATACATAAATAATAGATACAATAGATATTATTACAGATAGGAAAACACTAGAAGCAGCCAAAAGCAGCCTCTGCCTGTGAATGCTACAGAAGTATTTATTTCTGGTAGCACTGGGTATCTGGCAGCTATTGATTTCACTAATGACCACTGAAGCACTTAACTCATGTTTGTAAGATTACAGGCACTCTATGAAAGTATCCCTACATCTCTTGTCTGTCTTCCTTCTGCAACAACAAACATACTCCTTTCAAAAGCACATCCGGACCCAGGAACAGAGCTAAAAAACTTCAGTTCCTGTTTTTTCTGTAAGAAAATCCTTATTTATAGATAAAAAGACCTGTAATAAAATCAAGACCAAGATATAAGTACTACAGCTGCATCTGCATTAGAAAATTTGCTCATATGATACTGGTGACAAAACCAGGTTTTTAATGCACCACACTTCCACTGTAACCTTTCTCAAGCAAATGAACTTTGTACTAATAAAGAATAATTATCTTCTAGGTCAGGGCTTGGCAGTCAGGCACCAAAAAGACTGTCAAGTATGTTTAGAGCTACAATAGTCTGCAAATACTTTTCTGACTCTCAATCTTCATACAGTTTCATGACCCTGTTCAGCACTCTCCACTTTCAACTGAAACAATTCACAAGTTGGAAGTATTTCCAATGAAAGCTACCATTTTACTAACGAAATGTGTGTTATGAAAACAAAGCACTCCATTTTCTTAAAAACACCCTCTAAAATAAGGCAAAGAATAGCAAAAGAGAATCAGGATCTGCGTATCTGATGGAACTGTCCTCCTATAAGCAGGTGCCTAACTGGAGCACAAAAGAAGTCTGAAACTGTCTTGAAAGGTTATAGTATGTTTCAACCTTCACTGAGAACTGCCAGAAAGAGTTTTCTATTCCTCTTCCTGATAGGGGGAAAAAAAAACATACTTGCATTTGCTCACTTACCCGTAAGTGCTGAAAAGCATGAATACTGTATGGAAGATCTAGGACTTTTGTACAGTCTGGCTGCTGCAGGTCTGGAGGGACTGGTGACTTTGTGTCTATATAGTCTTCAGGGCTGAGGATATAACATAACACAGCAGACTCCAGATTAAAATGCTGCTAAAGTTCATACGAGACAGTACTGCAGTTGACAGACACAGTACTTTGATTTGACTGTTACAAAACCCCTGGTTTTGAGCATATCAGACCATTTCTGATGTCCTCCCACTTTCAGCTGTATCAGAATGTCACCACTGTAGGATAAAGTAAACAGATTTCTGTCTGCTTTAGAGAAAACATCAACATTTGGATAAACTCCAAAATGTATCAGTGTAAAACCTAGTGTATCACTACTGTGATTAATGATCTACCTTCCAGGCAAATGGCAATGCATGCAGAAGTCTCTTCAACTGAAACCAACAAACCCTGAGCATTAGTGAGAAGGCCAAATGAAGGTATCTTAGGATACAACTACTCTTTTCCCACTCCAAGTGCTCATCTGGTTATGTTAATAATAAAACTACAAAAGCAAAACAGTCAGCCCTGAAGATGAATTACCAATGAAGCTGAATGTCAAGCAGACTGTCCGCACATCCCTTACTTGCTAAACACAGGGGATGAAATATGACCAGAAGGTTCAACTGCTTGGTAATCAAAAGCATTTCATTCACATTTAAGTAAGCCAACTCCCCCTACAAGACGTGTATCTAGCTCAAAACACCCAAAGCACACTGGAAAATTCAACCTCCTTCTACAGTGATGCATGTCAGTTTAATTCACATCTGGTCATATCAGTTCAGAGTTAGAGTGGCAGAACTGACTGGGAGCCTGGGAATACAATGGAGAAGTTTTAGGGCATGGCTAACACGGACAGTTTGAGGGAGACAGCATTTCTGTGCTATACCCTTTCAGTATCAGTGGCAGAAGTTGTTTCAATTTTATTCCACACTAACACAAAATAAACCAACTGTCATCTAAAGGAGAGTCAGTTACAGCATTTTCCTTTTTACTTGCATTTAGAGGTTTTGATGATTTTTTTTGTTCAGTAAAAACCTTAAAAATATAAGCATCTTATTACCGGATATCTTTGCTCTCTAAGGTGATGTACGTGCCATCGTATAGATCTAGGTCCCCCAAGGGCACCTTGGCTTTAATGCAGTCCGGATCCTCTTTATTATGCCTTTGTTCCAGCCCTGTGTCTCTGTCCTCGTTTTCCTCTATATGAATCTTTTGAGCAACTAACTGTTTCTGTAAGAATAAAACAAAAAGAAGAATGTATACTCATGAAAATAAACTCTACAGATGCTAGGAGTTGAACAGTCCAACTTCTTCCTTAAAGTTCATTTGAAGAAAATCTAAAAAGCTCTCTTCAAATATTGGGAATATTTCCCTGTACTTTATAACATCCGAAGGACATTTATTGATTTAGATGGAATATAAATACTTTCATTAGAGATATCACGACTTGGAACAGGCCCTTATTTCTCCTGCTGTACCTAAAAAGAAGCCTAATAGCATTCCAAATTCATGGTAGACCGTTCAGAAGAAGAAGAAATAGTTGTTAACAGCACATCAACTTTTCCATATTTGGACCCTTCTTCACTGTAAGAAGATTGCAAACAAAACAAACTTCTTAACCACTCAGCATGCTAAGTACAACTGAGGTGGCAGGTTAATGCAAAAATTGAGACTAATTTCTAGAGGTCAGCTTATGATGTGCCTTAGGAGCTACCTGTTGCCCCATAAAGCTCATAGGTATTGATTAGCAAAAGCGGTGAATAGACTAATGATCTGTCACAGCACAGTATTTCAGCCTCACTAGATCTGTAAATTGCAAACTCATTAAATATCATCAGGATTTGTATACGTGAAATAAGAAAATTTGCGTTTTTAATGAAAGCCATAATTGCACAACACTATGCAACACCAGAGATATGTACAGTAGTAGCAGCTTGTAGATCTTAACGATAACTTCTGCTGAAAGTCATTTAATGCCACAAATTGTAGATTAGTAATTTCCAAACCCACAACCCATGTCCTGAAAAGCTTATAACTATTGTTCCATCCACAGTTAAGATGTCCATTACCACAAAAATGAGTATACCTTGATGACAAAGACTGGCTGAATACAATCACATAATAGGCAGTCCTACCTTTTTCCCCTCCCTTCCACTTCTCCCATTCACCTAAAGCTACCTCTGGTGCTCATTTAACTTCCCAGTTAGCTAGTTATGCTAATCTGACAAAACCAAAGCTGATGTAAGAGAAAGGAGTGCATGGCCAGAAGAAATGTTGTGACCTATCACTTGTCCAGTCCCTGCTATATTTAAGTTACCAGTTCGAAGTTCATTAAAGCCCTTTTCAGAAGGGTCTTCTCAGACCCAGTAAATGGGCTTGAAGAAAAACAGGTGACCTTCTCTGTATTCTTCTGGAATATAGTAGTCAGTAACAGAACCCAGTACCTAGATGACTTAAAAATGTTAGGATTTATGGATAACGAATGGTACAGGTACAGGAAATGGTACAACTGGGGACTTGTTGAACAAACTTGAGGTGCAAAATTCTTTAGATCTGAGGAATTCTTCAGCCTTTCACTGAAGCAGAATTATGCCAATAATAACTCCTGTTCCCCATCTAAAGCTATCACTACAAAGCCTGTGGAAAAAATCTGTATTTTCAGAAATCAGTTAGTACTTAATGTTAATGCTTTACCTCCAGTTCTTTGAGGTAGTTAACGGTTGTTTCTTGTCTCATTAGTATTACTAAATCATGTGGGTTCCTCAAGTTCATTGGTGAATCCACCTGCAAGACATTTCAACAGCTCATCATGTAAGTCATCCTCTAATAAAACTGATTTTAACAGGTAGGAAGTTATGGTCATTCAACTACAGTTTGTACGTTCAGAGGTTTTCTGTCCACTCAGCATCATAACATGTCCATAACTTAAATGGGTACTTCAAACAACATTGTTATTTGAGAATCCAATTCAAACCATGCTTTAATTTTAAACTTATTTTAGTTTATTCAAGCACATAACTTCTAAGCAAGTAAACTTCTCATAACAAACATTACTAAGAGTACCTACTGCTATAATTCTAGATACCACGTACCCCCAATGACCCGCAGCAGCACAGAAAATACCCTATCAATATTGATACCATATTGATGTTAATTGAAGTATTAAAGCCTCCAGCATTTAAGCACAGAAAATACCCTACCAATATTGATACCATATTGATGTTGTTAATTGAAGTATTAAAGCCTCCAGCATTTTACTCACATCATATTTCATATTTCCTTCTACGGGCCCCACCTCACTTTGAACTGGTCGCACACAGACCCAGAGTTATGTACTGAATGTAGCAGTTGTTATGCCTCATTTGCTAGAGAGGACTGCGGTATGTACAAGAGAATGAGAGATGAATTTGCAAAGAAAACAAGGGAAAGTTTTACTGTGTTTAAAGCCCTTATCACCCATTCCTAAATTGCACTGTTCCTCTGATGTGTAAAGGCTGCTTGCATGATATTACACAGTCACTGAGAGCAAAGTCAAGCTTCAGCTCTACTTTCAGTGACAAACTGCATCTGGGGAGCAATTTTTTGCTGAAAGTTATGCAGGCATCACCATTTAAAAAGCTTCATTCTGAAAGATGAAGAAACTTGGCTTATCATTCATTCAGAAACAGAATGATATTCAGGGACAGCTTCTGTTTTGAACTTCTGATGAAGTCTCATGAAAGTTAGGTCTGAATTTAGGGTTTGGGAATTTGGAGTGGGACGTAACCAATCCAGCATGTACCAGTTGACAGAAAAGCAACGCAACAGGTACCAGACTCGTATCAACTATTACCTGGCAGCAGCAAAGTGACAACAACAACCAAACAGCAATGTCACTGAATTCATTCATAAATTCATGGCAATCCACCAGGAAATCATCTCAAGTCAAATGGCATGCATGGTATTTTTCTTCAGTCTTCAGGTTTTCACTTCCTGATCTGACTTCAGTTTATCACATCCTAATGATAGCAAAACCCTTCAACCTAGTAGAAAGTTAATATTTCTACAAATCTATTACTATACAATTATATTACTATATGATTATCTTATTCTATTAAAAAAAATCTTAGCAGTGTGTAAATAAAATCCTTAAAACCAAAACTTTACTACTAAATCCAACCTTATATTTGTATTTACATTTGATTTTTTCTCACTCTGAAAGTTTAAGATTTCCACTGCAAGAAATATTCACAGTAAAGACTACCATTAGCTCCATTTTATGTGCAATAATTTCAGATAGAAAAGAATTTGAATGCAAAAGATAAGCAACTACACTGGACAAAGTTTGCAAAGGCAATTTAAGTCAGCTCATCCAATGCATTCAGAGCACTTTTGGCAGCTTGTAGAAGTGAGATGAATATACTGTATCAGTTCTCACACATTTCAGTTTATACATTTACAATATAAAGCATCACAGAATGAGAACTGAGTAAATAATAAGCATTCAGAGCTATAAAAAAATGCTGTATGACACAAGTAGACACAAAGGAAACAGATTCTTAATTGAAAACCACAGGAGATCTTATGATATCATGCCTGCAAATGGGGAAAACAATGCCAACTTGGCCTTCAACAGGCATCAGTTTGGAGGATGATGGTGCTCAAACTTAAGAATTCCATAGCATTTCAAGTGCAATTTCCTGATCTGCTTACATTGATCCAAAAGGGGAAAGGAGCCAAGTGGGGGAATCCTTCCTTTTCCTACTACCTATAATCTTATAGCTCCACTGAGAAACAGACCAGCCAATTCAGCTGAAAAATAACTTAAAAGATTAAAAAAATTAATTTTCAGCCAGATCACCAGGCAAGTCTGAACTGGCCTTAAGTGAGCACTTCATCACCCTCCTCTCTATAGCAGAAGCTCTCAAACTGCAGCCTGTTCCTCTTATCCAGCCAGCAATGCTGTCAAGACTTGTGGCTCATTATTCACCATTCACCTCCCCTGATCAAACACGTTTTCTTTTACAGTGCCAGCCATTTCTACAGCTGGAAGAAGACAAAGCTGACCTACACAGTTGTGAACAGCACCAATAGTGCATTTGCCATGGAGAAATACAATAGTCCAAATAAAACTAACGATAATGGATACCTGGGGACTGTTCTGAATTACATTCCTTCCTTCCCACAAGAAAAATACTCCAAAGACTCTAGGTAGATTTCAGATGATACTGGTTTCATTCAGTCTCACATCATGCTTTTGCTCCTACAGACACTCGCAACCTTTACTTAATAGTCATCCAGAGACTGATCAGGTTGTGGAAATGCCTCCAGGTTCAAGAAAGTACCTAAAACAAGCAGCAGCTGGTTCCACCAGAGAAGTTCTGCATCTTCAGGGCATCCATTGCAGAAAATACTTCTTTAGACAGAAAACAGTAAGCAACATGAATGGTACTGGATCACATTGAGGAAAGAGT
>NW_009932207.1:9379-13479 GCF_000696875.1 Nestor notabilis
ACTGCATATGGTCTTATGGTACAAGGGGTGTATATTCACCAACTCATTGCTATGGCTCCCCTCTTTTATGTCAGCTCAGGTATTTGCAAATAATTGTGCAATAAAAACCTCCTGCTGTGAAACAAAGGGGGTGTGTGGCCCCCGCTTTACTAAGCTTCACTAGATTTTCTGATGATACAGAAACTGGGACTGCTGGAATGAATTAAAGTTTGTATTCATTCCGAGCACTGCTCAAGATGTGCGTGGTCCAGTGTTTGCATTTCATGTCAGTTTTTATACTATTAACTAGTGAGGAAAACAGCACAAAACTTGGCTCTGGAAACTAGCACAGGTTTGACTTCAGTTAAAACCTTACTAGAGGGCAGGTGTTATTTCAACACTGTCATAGCTAGAATCAAATATCAAGGTATTCTCAGATGCTTCTTTTCACCTTGGGATTGAATCTACTGCCAGGCAGGACTTGGTCTCACTTTAGTGTGTTATGCCCTTTTCCCTGCCACGCAGAAGGCTGCAGGTACACACACACGGTGTTAAAAAACACTTCACATTTCAGACAAGAGCTGGGGATGTTGCCATAAATTCAAATTGCATTAGAAATGGCAGCTTCATATTCATGCGATGTAGGACAATGACAATGACCTACTACAGATCCTTCACCGTTCACAGAATAGTTTGGGTTGGAAAGGACCTTAAGATCATTTATTTCCAACCCTCTGCACGGGCAGGGATGCCTCCCACTAGATCATGTCACCCAAGGCTCTGTCCAACCTGGCCTTGAACACTGCCAGGGATGGAGCATTACCACTTCTTTGAGCAACCTGTTCCATGCAAAGTCTGTTGTGCCTCATCATCTGATCAGGGGAGTTGGATGAGTGATACACAGATGGGTATTATGATTTAGCTCATCTTTTACAAAACGTAAGCAACCCCCCACAGGGCTCTGTTGGGATGAAGCAGAGCAGACATCAACCTGTAGAGCACCTACAGCCTCAAGGGAGTAGAATGAGAGTAGAGATTCCAGCACCACAACAACTGCTTGTTCCAACTTCACAAGCATCTGTTCATTTTTAACTCAAAGTGTTAGGCTGATGCCAAAGCACCACATTCATTTACTCTTCCTCCAAACTGCTGAAACGGTGACATTCAAGATGAAGTGCTTGAAATGCAAGAATCTGACTTCAATTCAAACACAGTAAACAGGCAAAAAAATAGTGCTGAAGAGCTTTCCTTGACCCCCTGACTGCTACTATAGCTACACTGCAGAAAGCCTGCCAGCAAACCACTTCTAGAATAAGTGTTCTCTGTTCAACTTTGCCCAAAGGTGAAAGTTTCTTTATAAAGCACAGTTCAAATTTATTCACCGTCACAAAGTACACCAAGAACCTGACTCAGCAAGAAACACACAGAATTTGTGGAGCAAAAAAACCCCCAAGACATCAGAGGTGAATCAAACCATGAAGTTTTGGAGAGCCTCCTGTGTTACCTGCATATATCAAAGTCATTGAATAACTACACTTTTAAGTTTTTCCAAACCTTCTGGTATGTTTTTCCCCACAATCCTGTTACATCGCACCAGGAAGAAGTATTTTAAATGAGGGTCAATGAATGCCTCAGTCAACTATTTTTAGGTAAGACTTCTTCTTTATAAAGTACTGTGGAAATCCCACTGTTAACTGAAGCACAGGAACACCAAAATTCAGTGCCTCTGCATGTCCTAAAAGCATTCTACTACATGCAGAAGGCAGATTATGACAGAAAGAAGCTGGAAAAGATATTACATCAAATGATGGTGTACAGCTAAATGGCTCCTCATAGTTCTTTCATTGACTTGTTTTACAGATAGTGGATCTTTTGTCACCATACTTGGAAAATGAAGGCAATTCCCACTCAAATAGGCTGGAACTGCTTGCAGTCCTCAAGTGCGAGTGAGGCATCTAAAAACTCATGCTTGCTTTTTGGTTTATTCTTGCTGTTTTGAGATACTCTGTATTCCAACATGGCCTTCCTGAAAAAGCTACAAAAAATTCTGTATAGGTTTCAGTGCAAGACAAGTGTTGGCTTATCCAAATGATGAACAGGGAGTGCGAGAAGATGCTTGTTCCAAGGGATGTCACTGAAAAATTCATACAGAAAAACAATGTGGAACTGAGTTTCTATAATAAATATTGAGCCATTTCAAAGCTTACAGCTGCAGAATCTGTTAACAAACAGCATCAGGTGTTTGGATATGCTTTAGAGTAGCTGCACGACAGTAAAAATAGCACTTCAAGCAGAAAACCTAACCAAGTTGCAGTATTATTTGAATAGGTGTCCTCAAGTGAGATCGCTTCCAGAGAGCACACGAGCTACAAATATCATAGGTAACAGATCTAAATACAAAGGGAAACAAGACTTTATTTGTAGCACTACTTGTCTGCAATGTGTTGTTGGTCATACTTAAAGAGTACAAAAACTCTCACTGAGGTTTCTATTCTACAGGAGCAAAACAAATGGCAGCCATACACACAGTTGAATCAAAACAACAAATAGGGAGATCACTTACATCAGTAATGAATGAGTACTTGTTTTCATAAAGATAGGCTGATTCCGGCTGCCTGCTCCCTGCCAAATCCTAAAAATATTCTAAAGCTGAAAGTACAGAAAAGGAACACTCCTAATTAGTCTTACAAGATACCTAAAAAAGGTCAACCCTAAGCAGTAATTTCTTCAGCAAATGGAACAGCAGACAACCCATTATGTTTTTTCTGCTTAAACTTTAAGGGAAATTACTTTATCCAGTGGTGTATTTTTAGGGCAGGCACTTCATAGCATGGTTCTCATTTCCTCACTGGTTAGTAACAGGTAGGGACTCAGCTTTAAATGTTAAAAAATAAAAAAGACTTTAGCTACAAGAAGTAACAGTGGATTTCACTGTCTTGCCAACTCTGCTTTTTTGATGGGGGCCTTCATGCAAACATGCTAGGGCCACTTCTAGACTATCCTTTTGCTGTGAAGCTCAATATGGGGAAGGCATGCCAGGGACCAAGCACAGCTTCTACCACACATCAATCAGTTTTGAACAGTTGATTTGTATCATCTTGTCAGTTTGTCCTACCCTTATTTTAAAAGACACTGAAAACGGGATGAGAGATGAAGGAAATCAAAGCGTGAAGATGCTAAGAGAAATGGGGCCTGGGAGCCACCCTCTGCCCAGGGGACACAGAAACACCAGGAGTGAAGGAGTGACCAGCCAATTCAGCTGGGTTCAAACTGAAACAGGGGAAGTTCAGGTTAGATATAAGGAAGAAGTTCTTCCCTGTGAGGGTGCTGAGGCGCTGGCACAGGTTGCCCAAAGAAGTGGTAAATGCTCCATCCCTGGCAGTGTTCAAGGCCAGGTTGGACAGAGCCTTGGGAGACATGGTCTAATGTGAGGTGTCCCTGCCTATGCCAGGGGAGTTGGAACTAGATGATCTTAAGGTCCTTTCCAACCCAAACTATTCTATGATTCTACGACATGGTGCCTACCAGCCACTGCTGGGGCCTCCTGGACTTACATACTGAATCACCTTGACACACATCTCTATGCAAGGCTAAATACAGACATTTCTGTATTAAAGCTCTGCTGTCAGCATACAAAACCTGGCATAAGGTTACCTGCTAGACTGCAGCAGGCATGAGGGGCATGACACCAACAGCCCTATTTCAGCAGCTCTTCAGATCTTCCTCTTAGCTCCTCCGCCTCAGATGCAAATCTTTCACTGCTGAGTTGAGAACAGTGAAATCTACTTCCCCACCGCTGCCCCAAAGAACAAAACATTTACATTTCTCACTGCACTTCACACACAGGCTACAAGACCTATTTTTATCTAAATCAGGTCTAGCCATGACCTGCACAGCGATACAGAAAGACGGAGGCTGCGCTCCCCTGTGAGCAGACTGGTTCTAGGTCAGCAGCACCCTGCTGGGGACAAGGACGTTGAGTGTCTCAGCCAGTCACTACACAAAATGTTCAGGTTCCAACTTTTCAAACTTACTTGTGAAAAGGCAGAAAATGTAAAGTCAAAGTGGAGGAGTGGATAAAGAACTGGCTTCACTGGATAAAGAACTGGCTGGATGGCTGC
>NW_009932208.1:0-23059 GCF_000696875.1 Nestor notabilis
AGCTCTGCTAATCCCCAGTTTGAGTTTAATGTTTTTTCTCTCTATTTTAATCAAAAGCACAGCAACAGCTGGGGCTGAGGCTTTCCAGGAGATGAACTCATGAACAACTGTTCAAAATAACTTTATTCGTGCTGCTATTAGATCAGTCCACTGGGGAGCAACCAATTCTCTGGGATTACTCAAGGCAGATAAGGCTGGGGCAGAGCCGAAAACCGCGCGCCACAAGGGATCGAGGGCACCTCGTGGCTTGGGCCTGTTGTCCGGGCGGCTCCACGCACCCGCGGGAGCACCCATCCAAGCTCTCTGCCCGGTGCCAAGGGATCATGCTGGGGGAAGCGGAGCAGGTTGGGAGTGATTGCATGGGGCTGTGCAGGTGCGCAGCCACTTGTGTGCTGTGAGCAGGCAGCTCTGCGCCATTCCTGCCTAAACCCCCGTTAACAGGGATGCCACAGAGCTGAAGTGTCTGTCTGAGGTTGGTCTGTCCAGCTCGTGCTGGCCACAGCGTCAGCACAGGGGAACATGAAGGGGTTGGAGCAGGACAGGTCGCTCGCCCTGTTCCCATCCCACCCATCAGTCTTAAAGCACCTTTGTGCTGTGAGCAGGCAGCTCTGCGCCATTCCTGCCTAAACCCCCGTTAACAGGGATGCCACAGAGCTGAAGTGTCTGTCTGAGGTTGGTCTGTCCAGCTCGTGCTGGCCACAGCGTCAGCACAGGGGAACATGAAGGGGTTGGAGCAGGACAGGTCGCTCGCCCTGTTCCCATCCCACCCATCAGTCTTAAAGCACCTTCAGCTGAGGAATGGTTCTGCTTTCCAGCATGACATCAAGCGAACCTGAGTGTGCGATCTGTTAGCCAGCAGGATAATCTCCCAAGGGAAAGAAAGGTGGAAGCTAAACCACCAAAAACTGGGCTGCAGGGAACAGCCTGCACTGGCCAGGAGACAGACTGCATGATCTAATAGGTCTTTTCCATTCCTCGCTCCTGTGATTCAAGAAGTCTTGTCACTAGGGATGTGTTAAAAATAGGCTGGATGAAACAGAAGACTGTGGATGTAGGGATCAGTCCTGCCTTGGCTGGGAGGCAGGTTGGTCTAACAGGACTTTTCCATCACGTTGTTCCCTGATTATCCGAGACAAGAAAAGAAGAAAGGAAATTGATAAACACAATAGCAATTCCATCCAGGGCTTTGCCTTAGTCAGGTTATTGGAACCCTGACATCATGTCTTGAAAAGAAGACTGGAAAGAAATCCCTAGTAGATGATATCTGCTCACTGGGGACGGCGAGGGGCACCAGGAGTTAAAGCCTTTGATGGTCCCCTCCCCACAAAGCTGTTTCTCCTCTTTCTGCAGGGTCTCAAACAGGAGCACTTGGCTTCCAAGGAGACCTCACACCTTCTTCTGCCTGGGTTCCTCAGCCCTTCCTGCTAAAATCACACCCCTCCTGAAACAAAGCATCTTCTGACGGCACCTCGAGGTGCTTGGGAAGTTTATTTCCTGCCAGCTCATTTCATCAGAACAATCCCTGGGGAGTTTGGGTTTGGTTTCAGCTGAGGGGGTGCAGTCTCCACACAGCATCCAGTGGATTTTCCACCTTGGATCAGGTCCTCACCCACACTTACGAGCTCTTCTGGGAGATCTGGGATTCGGACCAGCCTGAGCTACAGCTATTCCCAGTGGCCCCACGCTCCGGAGGCGCAGCTCAGGTGAGGCAGGATGTCTACATGATGTAAATCAGGATCTTCTCTGTCCCTTTGCCACTGTTGTGGATTGGTGTGAAGGGCAGGAGCGAGGTCACTCAGAAACATCTCCTGGCCTATGGACCCTTCTCCAGCCCTCACCAACAGTGCCGGGAACTCAGAAATCACTGTTTTGGGGAAGCAAATGGAATATTCTCCTTGGTTTTCCCTAAATGGTCTCCACTAATGGAAGGTCTCAGCGTGGAATTGATTTGGCTGCACTCACTAGAGCTGCTGCTAGTGGGGATTTCGTAGGAGTCCGCAAGGCCTTTAATCTCTTCCTCTACAAATAGGTATGATGTAAAACCCAAATCCTGACCACCTCGTGGTTAGGAGCCTTGTGGCACTTGCAGCCTTGGGCTTCTGGCCCAACTCCAGCCAGGAAATACGTGTTCTGTCTCTGCATCCATGGAAATAGGAGCTGCTCCTGTCCCATCCGGCTGCTCCCTGGAACAGCCTGCCCCAGGGAAGGATGCATTGCAGGGGCAGGATTTGCTTCTTTGCTCATTTAGTTTCCTTCATAAGTGATGGTTTTGCCTGTACAGCCCCTGTGCTGCCTTCCTCCCCTCCCAGGGCTGCTCCTTTATTGCCCACATCCAAAATCCCAAACAAAATCCCACCTATAAAGAGGAAATCCAGAGGAAAACACACAGCTCTGCCGCACCCTCCCAAGGTGGAATAGGTGGTACAGATAGATGATAGGCAGCAGAGGTCATGATGCAGATGTTACTACATCACCTGCTCCAGATTAGGCATTAGGCAGAAGCTCTTCCCTGTGAGGGTGCTGAGGCGCTGGCACAGGGTGCCCAGAGAAGCTGTGGCTGCCCCATCCCTGGCAGTGTTCAAGGCCAGGTTGGACACAGGGGCTTGGAGCAACCTGCTCTAGTGGAAGGTGTCCCTGCCCGGGGCAGGGGTTGGGGCTGGATGAGGAGCTTTAAGGTCCCTTCCACCCAAACCATTCCAGGATTTTTTCTATGGCTCCATGTGGGTTATCAGGGCATCTTTACAGATCCTCCATGTCCCCCTGTCACGATACGCAGGCGACAGTGCCCTCTAGTGCAGCACGACCCCCCCTCAGCCCCCAGCCCCTTTAGCACCATGAAATCAGCATCTCAACAGGCAGGACCATGTCTGTGGCAGCCCCCGGCCCACCCTCACCTGCTCTCTGGGGGCTCATTCATTTGGAATCAGTAAGATCCACAGCAGCACGTTGAATGTACTGGTCCGTGGGGGGATCCTGCTGCTTCTGCCCAGCTAAAGGGTCCTGCTGGGGCCCCCCAGCCCTGGGGATGGGCTCTCAGGTACTGGGGCTGCACTGGGGTGCAGGTGGGGTGTTGCAGGGCAGCCTGGCACCACAGGCTTCTGACACTTTGGTGTTCCTGCCCCCTGCTCCCATATAAAGGAGACTCAGACGTGCTCACTGCTTATGTGATCCCAAGGGATCAGCATCTTAAAGCGCTTTAGGTTTATGGTTGAACTCAACGACCTTAAACCATGATTTTGGGTGATGCCTGGAGAAGTCAGGACTGTTGGTCTCGGGTGTTGTTCCTGCTGTTCACTCCTGCAGGGAATTTCCATCTTCCCATTTCTGATGGATTTTTCAGAATCATAGATGGTTTGGGCTGGGAAGAACCTTCAAAGCTCATCTAGTCCAACCCCCCTGCAATGAGCAGGGACATCTTCAACTAGATCAGGTTGCCCCGAACCACATCCAGCCTGGCCTGGAATGTCTCCAGGGATTAATTTTTCCTGACTCTTATGCTTGCAGCTTCCTCAGAGGACAAGGAGGACCAGGTCTGTGGCATACTGGATCCTGCAGTCATGGAGCACATCATAACCCCTCTTCTCCAGGCTCTATGGTGCTATGTGATGCTCCGTTACCTGCCCTCACCCTTCATCTCTCCACACTTCTGGCTCCTAGGACGCAGTTGAGTGAGTTGTGAGCATCCCTGGATGATGCTACACCTATACATTAATTACAAGCATCTCATTAATTACACCTCCCTGCACTACCTGCTTTGCTTCACTTCTCTAGCTCAAAATCTTGCCTAGGGACAAGAGAGGATGTAGCTGTCTGTCCACTGGGCACCCACTGCCACCCCAGCCTGTGCTGTCCCACTCACCACGGGGCTTTCACATCAGCCTCAACCCAACGTTGTATTCAGCTGAGGAAAAGTCTGTGTTTCCTTCCTATTAAAGCAGTCTGGAAGCGGGGACTGAATGCTTCCAGCATGGCATGAGCATGAGGAAGAACTCCCTTCCCCAGAGCATCCCGCTGCTCTCCTACCTGGGCATGGCAGGGAGGTCTCCAGCAGGGATGGGGATGCAGCTGTTTGGTAACACCAGGACACGGGAAGGGTTGTTGGCGTTCACAGCTATCGGTGCTCTTCAACCACGCACACGTTTGTTTTCCTTGGCTCTGACAGGGAAATGTGCTCCTCGAGGGCTTTTCATTAAGCAAAGAATTTATGGGAGAGGATGAAAATGGTGTTTTAGCGTCTGAGGTCTCCATCAGAGCCGTTTCTTCAGAGGTTTTAGTCATTCATCTTGGCAAGGGCTGAGAACAAACCTCTCCACTGAAACAAGAAGCTGAACTTCCACATTTGGAGGCGGTTGCATGGGCCGGTTCCGTCCCCGGCATGGACCAGTGCCCGGAGTAACGACCCGATCCCCCGGGATTCAAAACAAAGGTGAAACACCTCACAATTTATAGCCAGTGAAAAATAACGTGTCCATGATGTAAAGCGTTACTGGGATTTGATGCTAATTTTAGTGGTCACCTTGGCTGCGGTTGAGGAAGTTGCCGGCGCTGCCAAGAGCAAATTTACCTGATGATGAATGAGGAATCGGAGCATTAAATAAATAACTATCAGCAACACCTTTTTTTCCCCCTTCTTTTTTGGCAGGTCGGTGTCATCCAAGGTCACACATTTGTGCAGGAGAACTACTGCCAGAGCTCAGTGCTTTCAAATCATCTTTACGTACAGAGCAGCATCTTTAAGCGCTGGATTTAAAAGCAAAGACTAAAGTAGAGCCTCCCAAAAGTTCTTGCCCATTGGTTACACTTCCATGTTGGCATGAATCTTCTTCCCTCCTTGTGCTCAGGCTTGGAAGAAGCTTGCCATGAATGTGTGCAAACATTCCTGACTTTCCTACTCAAACCCAGTCCTGAAAGCTCCCATCCTGGGTACCGACTGCTTGGTATTTCACTTCGTCATGGAAAATCTGGGAAGTTGTGCTCTGAGATGGAGGAAAAGGAGGATTTTTTTTTTTGACAAAACACACAAATCCCAACAAGCAACAAACCCTTTTGTTTCCATCAGCAGTTTTTGGAGCACAGGAAGGGTTCCTGGCCAGCGCTCAGCACAAACTGGAGCCAGGCTCTGCTCAAGGGGAGGCAGAAGCTCCCTGCGGAGCAGCTCATCCCAGCACGGCCCCGGGCAGGGGGTTGTCTCCGCTTCCCTCTGAAGCTCTCTGGCCACCGAAATGCAGCCATTCCCACATCTTTATGGCTTCTTTTAGTTACTCCAGGCGGGAGTTTAGAAGGAATGAGTGTTTTCAGGCTCATGGCAGCACGGTGATGGGAAGCAGAGCATCAGATGCGCATTTTTCCATGTGCTTCCCAGAAAAATGGCATGAACCCTCCACAAGTTAATGGATCTGGAGCAAAAGGGTATCACTGCTCCAAGGGCAGCAAGTGGCACTGCCCAAGCTGCTGCTAATTGTTGAGAGCATTTTATTAAGCGAAGCAGCAAAATAAAAGGAGCAAGAAGTTCCCTTGTTAAATGAAACCACAAGTTTTATTTGTGTGTGACACAATTCTGCAGGTTTGGAGGTGGCCTTGAAAGATTTGGGGGTTATTTTATGTTCTATTTCCCCACACACACCCCAAAAAAAGAGAAAGAGGATGTGGAAGGATGTGCGAGGTTACAGAAACAACACAACTACAAAGGGAGGGGGACAGAAAGCGTGTGTTAGGTGAAGCAGGAGAGATGGGGCACAGCTGAATTATAGCAGCCCTCAGGGAAATGATAAATGGGAGCTGTAATTTTTATTGGGGAAAGGGGCAGATCATGGGTGAGGGAATAAAATCATCAAAAAAGCATAAATTAGAAACATGGCTGATTGTTGGGAGTAGAAATCATTTGGGTCGTATATAATGTGGATGTCTTCTGGAACATGATCCGGGGCAGTGCTTAAAGATGTTCTATTAAGACATGTTAAGGTGAACTTTCCCCATCCACAGCTCTGTCAACCGATGCCCTGAGAGGAATCCCAGCGTTCCAAGGATGATTGTTCCCTCCATCCCCAGGCTGAGGCTGCGTTGTCCACAGGAGCTAATGAGACCCTGGTGGAGGTGCCCCATGGAGGAGCCAGCAGCTGGTTTTCTATGGGTAAGAGCTGCCTTTGCAAGGTGATGGGCAGCAGGCTCCTGCCTGCACCTCAGACGGGAGGGACAGGGACTTTCTTATGTGTCTGCCAGCAAAAGAGTCCCAGGGAGATGGGAATGGGGGGTGAGGGGAAAGGTTTTACCAGGAGATAAGTGTTGACACTGTGTTTGAAAGCCTCACCCTTCCCCTTCCCAAAAAGCAGGGAAATCAGGATGAATCCTAGCCCAGAGTGTGGGTTTATTGTGGGCAGTGCCCAGTCCCCTACCTCTGTGCCCAGACTGGAGCCCAATGTCCCAGTCAGGTCCCAGATCTCCATGGTCATGTCAAACCCCTTGGCCACAATGGCTTGGGCAGATTATTCCTTGCTCTGCATTTCGAAAGGATGAGCATCCCTGGAGGATTTTATGGCATTTATGGAATGACTTCAGGTCTGCGTGAGCAACTAAAAGGAGTGGAAACGAACTGAGCATCTTTACATGACACATTTCCACCACCACATGTTTCTCAAAGAGCAGCAGACTTGCCGTGGCCCAGATGTACCACGTCTTGTCCTGACAGCCAAGTTTGTCTCTAAACCTGCCTGGTTTCTGTGGGTTTGAGTCCATCTACTGATGCCTTTTTTAATGCCAGAAATGCCTCCATGAGCCAAATTTCCCTAGTAATTGTCCTTTGGATTAGTTTGGAAAATTGCATAAGCCCTGCGTTAGAGCTGGCTGTGCCTCTCATCCGAGTGCCTAAGGCTTCATGGGGCAAAGCCTAAAGAGCTGTGAAATGCAGAGATATAACAGATGTTGACATGTAGTGAAAATACTCAAGGCAGGAGCCTAAGATAATAAATCTGAAAAATTAACACGTAGGAGAAGGCAGAAAGGAGCAATATGTTTTGGTAATCATTCTGAACTGCTGACCCCTCCTCCTGCAGCTCAGAAATCTCTGGTATTAAGCAGATGTCATTCAAGCCGTGATTAACACATTACTGAATTTCTCCAGTCGTTTCATAAAGCGTTTTACATAACATGCAGGTAATTGCTTCCAAATGGCAAGGTAACAATGTGGGCTTCTATGGATGGCATTGTTTCCAGGATCAGGTGAAAACCCCTCTTGTTGCCTTTGATATCAGGTGAAGTCCCACTGCGAAGACCCCGCGCCCGGCCGGCTGCTTTTCCCATCCCTCCTCTGAATGCCAGAGACAAAGAAACAGGCTGGGAAGAGTCAAAGCCTTCAATGTGGGGATGGTTTCTGCCCTTCAGATGTCTGTATGGGCAGCAAATGGGTCGTGTGCTGCAAAACTGTGCCACAGGTATGTGCTTTTGCTGTGATTTCTTACTCTGCTTTTACTTTTCTTGCCTTTTCTTTCATCGCTGCTGAGTGCAAAGAGGTGATGGAAAGAAGAGGGTGAATGGGAGAGTCTGGGCTGTGGTGATGGGGTGCTGCTCTTCACAGCATCGCTTGCCCTGAACCCAAGCCACGCTCAGAATCTGAAATCACCCATCATAAGATCAGGAAAAGAGTCATCCCAACCAGTTTCTTTACTGGGGAACTGCCCTGGTGTGCAGCTGCAGGTATTTGCTTTGCACCGGTGCAGGATCTCACTTGTTATTTCAGTGTCAATGCAGGAGTGAGGTGTGAGAGTGATGGATGCTCAGGGAGAGGGGAGCCTGACAGGCTGCTAACCCTGTGCAGGCTCCGAGGATTGCTGCCTAACAGCTTCCAGGGCTGCAAATGAGCTTCCCAAATTATTAGAGCTGGAGAACAGGATCCCTTTAAAACAACCTGTCTGTCATGAGACGTATCCTGTGTCCATCAGAGGACTCCGCTGGGAGAATCCATGGCAAAAATCTACGGAGGGCTGTTGAAAATGCACGTTGATGTGGTTGTTTTGACATAACATTTCTTTTTAGGCAGCCTTAAGGGATTGGTGCTGCCACCACAGGTAGCAGGTACCATCTCTGCCAACCAGCATCTCCACCACGGCTCTCGCTGCTGCTCACAAAGCAGGATTGTCCCATGGACTTGTGAGTGGAAAGAAGACATGTCCTGTGTGCAGATGCTGTCAGTGCAGTGCTCTGAGGCAGACCACAGGCAGCCAAGAACCACAGGAACATGGCTGGGTTACTCCATCTCTCTGTACTCCAGTTCCTTGGCTGCAGAGGAGGGATTATAACAGCAGTGATCCTCCCCAGGTACTCGTGAGCTCAGGTGTGTGATGGCTGATGCACAGGTAGGTTCACCACAGGGTCATCCTTGTGTGGTGTTAATAGTTGATGCCACATCCAAGACCCAGGTCCCACGTTAAGACCTTGGGCACATTTCAGGTGCCTGAAAGTAGGTGCGTGGTGCCATTGAGGTGCTCTGCAGGACCTTACCTCCCTCCAACTGCTCTTCCAGCAGGCTCAAGTGTCCTGTAGATCCTGCAGCCCCATGGTTTGCCCAGAGACCACAGAACATCTCACATGGTATCGTTTATTCAGGGCCCCGAATCCCACCTTTGCTTCCCTGGAGGGTGGGTTGCACCAATGGTGACCACTGCCCTTGGGTCTCGTTGGTGGTCACCTTCATGCCATGGGCTGATGGGAGCCACCATTTGAGGCACCAGCTCTGGGGTTGACTCTGTTGGCTTTCCTGCACCTGGGAAGTCTGGGCCTGTTCCCAGCACCACTGCTTTGGACAGAGTGATTTATGGACACATTATTAAAACCATATTTTCAGCCTCAGAGCTTGGGGAACCAGTGGGTGGTAAAGGGGGCAGCACGCCCAGGGAGGATGGTGGTGCTCATAGAGAAACCCCATTGGCTTCTCTATGGAGATGAACAACAACAAGGTTGGGTAACAGGCTGGCCCAAACCACCAGAGAGGAGACACTGGAGCACATCTAGCCTTGCTCAGGAGGAACAGATTAGCCAGGAAACATCTCCTACCTCCTCCCGTGCTTAATGTCATTCATCAACTGCTTCTGCTCTCCTTCACTGTCAGGCACCGAGTTTCTGCACATGGATGAGCTGCTCGGAGACAGGGGAGATGCTGATGCTGTCCAGGGTGAGGGAAGCAGATGCTAAAATCCAGCCATGCACTTTCTGTGAAGCACAGCATTTCAGAACTACCGACGAGCCCAACCTGCCGGTGGGTGGCTGGGTGCGCTCAGCATCCACAGGGCTCTTCTGGGATGAGCTCATCACAGTTTCCAGGCAAACACATGGAAAACATTTGCAGGGTACCTGCTCCTCCACCTTCACACCTGGACACCTTCTGCCTTCACCTCTTTGAACGACTGGCTGCGCTCACTCATCACCGCTGGGACCTGGCCCTCCTCCCCTGACCTGTTCATCACACAACAGCAGATGGGTCCCTCCTGCCTTCTAGGCAGAGGAGAGCACTGTGTGATTTCCTGGCCACGCTGGGATGGTGTGCACCCTCCTGGTGCTGGGCACACTGAGACACGCTTGTGTGCATGGAAGTACTGGGGCAAGATCAGAGACGAAGGGAAACGTGCTCATGCACAGCCCAGGATGGCAGTGGGCAGGGTGCTTTGGAGGAGGAGCAGGATGGCAGTGGGCAGGGTGGTTTGGAGGAGGAGCAGGATGGCAGTGGCATCACTGGAAATCATTTTGAATTTTATTTATTTTTTAAAAATCAGGAGCATTTCATAGAACCCCAGCCTGGTTTGGGTTGAAGGGACCTTAAGGCTCCTCCAATTCCAACCCCTGCCACAGGCAGGGACACCCTCCACCACAGGGGACCCCTTCCACTAGAGCAGGGTGCCCCAAGCCCCTGTGTCCAACCTGGCCTTGAACACTGCCAGGGATGTCCACATTAACTTTTACCATGAGTGAAAACCCAGCTCTTTTTTGTGTTTGTTTTGTGGCTTCATGAAGACATAAGTCTGTGGATCTTGGTTCCTGCGTGTCCTTATGGACTCCTGGAGGTATCAGTGTGTGCCAGTCATAATGGCTATTTGCTCTCCAGTGCTTTACAGCTCACCAGAACAAATCCCATTTCCCTACCCTCCAGTCCAAAGTCTCTGAGCTCAGAGAAGTGAGGATGCACCAGATAGTCTGCCATGGCCCAGTGTGGGAGCCCGGCTGGGAAGAGCAGGGCAATGGCTGGATAAAGCTCATGGAGATGCTGATTTACCTTGACCTTGTCAGGCTTTTCTTATTGCTAACATCTGTGGTAGGGCAAGAGGTGTGAGGGCATCTACCTGTGCATGGGCTGCAGCGTGGAGGTGACCTCTCCATGAGCCAGCACCGAGCAGCTCAGCTGGAGCACGGCTGTGACTGCTGGAATGGCCTGGCAGGAGGTCTTGAAATTGCTCGATGTCTCTGTACTGAAAAGCAATACCTGCTGAGATGAAACCGTTTGGCCTCCTTCCCCCTGTCTCCAAGGCAAACATAGACAGTTCTATTCATACCCACAAGAAATACATATTTCAGCATTTGATTCTTTTGCTGCGTGCTTTGTTTTATCTAGCGCCATGGAGCTTGGATGTCTTTTTCATCTCACATTGTGCTTTGGATGCAGCCTCTTTTATTCAGCCCTCTTGCTGCCTTCATAAAGAATAACAGCAGCAGTTGTTGTTTTTTCCCCTGGAGCATGGGCTGCTGTAAACCAAAGGGAATCTTCTTGCTGAAAGAAGGAGAGGACAGGCGAGATGCTGCTGTATCCATTTCCACAGCAGAGCTGCAGCCCTCCAGGCCAGGCAGTTTGGCTTTCTCAAGCCTTCATGAAGAGCAACAAATTGTCCTATAAAGATTCTTTTCTTGCATTTGATTTTTCTAAGGAGACAGGCCCAACTTGTGAACTTGGGACTAGAATCTCCTACTTCTTGAATGGACAACAAAGTCCACGATAGAAGCCATGACACTGAAATCTAATGGGGTCTTCAGGTTCTGCCTCTCTCCCTCCCTAAATCTGCATCTGCAGCCTTCTTTTCCTGGCTGTGGAAAGCCCATTTTGTGGGCTCAGCTGGGGCCCATCTCATGCAACCTCTCAGTAACTGTCATAAAGGAGAAAATCTTGCAAGGACATCTCTGCTTATCTTCCACTTGAGGAGAGACAAGAGCTGGTGGCCCAAGTGCCGGGCTTGAAGGATGTGGTCCAGCCTCACCTCCATCTTCCAGGAAGGTAATTTGGGGTGAGGATGGGAACTGCTGCTCCCAGCCTCTTCCTCTCCACATCCACCTTGGAAGTCATGCTGTAGGTGTACCAAAGAACCAAAGGTCCATGAGCCCCATCCCAAAGTATCATCTCTCTTGCTGTCTGTGGCTGCGCTTCTCACATCCTATGCTTCCCCCTGCTTATGCCATTAGCTCCTGGGCATCATGCAGGAACAAGTGCAGCCAGTTTCAGCTCCACAGGTCACCAGCTGCTGAAAATTGCTTTCCTGAAGATCAGTCACTTCCCATTTGCCATGTGAAGTGCCTGGGCTGCCTGCATGGAACGGCTCTGCTGGACATCAGGGAGATGCCCCCATCCGTGGTCATGCTTGAGACACTTTGGAAAACAGTAAGAAAATTAGGACCCCACATTAGGAGAGGGGAAAAGCTGGGTGGGGAGACCTGGGCACACTCCTTTTCACTCCTCCTTCCCTTTCCTTCCTTCCTTCACGGGCCTTGCTTTGTTCCTGGATGTGGACAACGTCCAGGACAATGTGTGTTTGGGGCTGTCTAAGATGCAACAAAGAACTTCCCTTAGGCCTGAATTATGCAGATCCTCCCTGGCTATAAATAATGTGCTAAGCAGAACTTTCTTCATCCGGAAACCTTTAGGAACTGGTTCCAAATCATCCAGTTTGGATTATCTCCCAAACAGGTTGCTTTAAACCACACCATCCTTTCCCTGTGGGGTTATTACCGTGGTGGTTTCCAACGACCACCAGTGATGCTGGAAGCAGGAACATCTTGTGGCAATATGTTGCCATTGGGAATCGTGGGGTTTAAGGCATTTGAAAGCTGTGTCTGGAATCTGTGACTCGTGCAGTGCTCTGACCTGAGAGAAGGGATGCTTTGAACCGTGGTGGCTGTGTGAGTTGACCAGAGCAGCTCTCCTGGGACTCACAGTGTCTGTAAGGCTGTATCCAACAACACGCTTCCCAGCTCTACAGTCTTGCCCTTCATGACCAGGTAAATACATTAACCTTATGTTTCCAAATAGATCAGCCTCTCTGTCTTGGGCTGCCCAAAAGTGAAGCCAAGGCTGCCCTGACTCTTGTTTTCCCAGTCGCAAAGGAGCAGGTGAGGAATGGCCAGTCCCATCCCTGCTAATGGAGCTGCAAATCCAACCCTCTGGCACCTGGGGCAGAGGAAGCAGGATGGGCAGGGTTGGGAACAGCATCTCTTCGGCCACATGCATCTTTTCAGCTGCACGGACCACCGAAGACAAATGAACTGGAGGAAGCATTTCCCCTTCCTAAGGCTCACACCCGGGAGGTTTCTGTTCACAGTGTAGGTCAAGAGTTGAAAAATGAAGAAGAAAGGAAAACAGATAGAAAGATCCATCTTCCCTTATAAAATCCCCGGGGCAGGGGGCATTTGGAAGTCATTTTTCACTGAGCTGAGAGCTGTTTCTGGCCCTTTAGCAGACATTATTCTCTCCTCAAACCTCGTAGCTCAGGACATGAGGAAGTGTTTTCCCTCCATCCTTTTGGGTGTTGGAAGAGGAGCATTATTCTGGGTGCAAGACATGTTGCACCTTCACATGGTTTGGGCAAGTTGGAGCTCAGTGCACGCTGAAAATTGCTCTGTCATCAGGGCTGAGGTGCAAAAAGAAATGAGTGGCTTGGACTTGCTGGCATTAATGCACAGGTTAAGAGGGACAGCTTTTAAGGGGGCAAAACCCGTGCAAGAAGAGGAAGGAGAACTTCAGCATGGCTAAAGGGAATCTAAATAAAATTCCTTTCTGGAAGGAATTCAAGAGAATTATTTTCCTTCTGTGTTTCTGTCTCTCTTCTTCTGGCTTATAAAAACACCTTGGCTCGGGTATTACATCAACTCTGCCTTTTATTAAAAACCCCTGCTCCGGTTGTGCAGATTTCATGCTGTTACATGAAAGTAAAATTTTATGACCAGAAGCTGAAATTAGGAAGGAACCTTTTTGTTGTTGTTGTTGTCAAGGGCTGGATTTTGTTGGTAGTCCTGAGGGTTTATTTGTTTGCACTCTTTCTAAAGCTCAGCCAACTCCTCTGGGTCGTGGCGCTCCAGGCTTTTGTGGGGATGCTTGTTCCAAACAGGTGCTAACGCAGGGGAAGCTGAGCCCTGCACAGAGCAAGGGGATGGGTGATGTCCCCCTCTGTTGATTCAGAATAGGATGTAAGTGTGGAAGAGCCAATGTGTTCCATTGCGTGGGACACAGGTCCTGGGTGTCCAGCTTGGAATAGTCTTGTGGTGGGAGCAAAGTAACTGTGCAAAAGTGTGAGCTGTAAAAGTGACAGAGGGGAGATTGAGATGAGCTCTTGGGCAGAAGCTCTTCCCTGTGAGGGTGCTGAGGCGCTGGCACAGGGTGCCCAGAGAAGCTGTGGCTGCCCCATCCCTGGCAGTGTTCAAGGCCAGGTTGGACACAGGGGCTTGGAGCAACCTGCTCTAGTGGAAGGTGTCCCTGCCCGTGGCAGGGGTTGGAGCTGGATGAGCCTTAAGGTCCCTTCCAGCCCAAACCATTCTATGATTCTATTCCTTCCTCTCAGCCCACCCTGTAAATCCTGTAAATCCAGACCTGATGGATGACAGTTTGGTCTGAGCCCAGATTCAACCCCAGCTGCTTGTTGGCTGGGTAGTGCCAGCACAGCACAGCATGCCAGGAGTGGAGCCGGGCTCCTACTGCATCCCTGCGCCACAGACACTCACCATGGTCAGGATGGGGGATGTAGGTCAAGCCCCATGGCCCCTCTCTTTCCTTCCAGCCCAAACGTCTGTGCAACCTACTTCTGCCCTTGGAAGATTTACGGAGCAGCAGTAAGTATTTCACCAGCTCTTTATTAATAATGCAGCAATAAAAAAGGTGCAGCCCTTCTTTCCAAGGACTTGCAGAGCCCTTAATAATCCAAGGAGGGATTTGGCTCCCCTCAATAGATAGTCTACTGGTGGGCATGCTTTACAGCCCCTTTGTTGGAGCGGGGCTGCTCCCCCATCATCAAAGTGCGAACTGAGGCTCTGTGATGGGCTAGTCCATAAATCTCTCCCCTCTAATCCTTTCCTTTCTACTGTTTGCAAACTGGGGGAGGAGGGGATGGACTGGACGAGGCAGGCCAAAGCTTTAACCCTTTGTGCTTTTGGGGATCTTCTCCTTCTGAGCAGAAGAAGAGGGTGAGTGGAAGTTGGGTTGTTCCTCAGCAGCCTTTTAGAAGCAGGTAGTTACATTCAGCAATTAAACCCCAAATGACAGCTTAAAGAGCTCCTCTGGAAGTTTAATAAGTCCACCACTGTATATAAGAAATAAATCTGGCTGCATTACAATCACTTCAAACTACTTAAGCAATAAATGCAGAACTCTGCTCTTATTCAACTGTTATATGGGTAACGTTGCTTCACTCCTCACTTGGTTTCCAGGGCTGGGATGCCAGAGGAGGACCCAGCTCAGCATTTGGAGCCCAACCAACATTGTGGAGATCACAGGTCTGTGGGAGAGGGTGATCCAGCGCTTCGATTTGGGGCCACATTGAGTCTGAGGCCAAAACTAAACACTTGAGGGTTTGGAGGAGGTGAAGAAACCATCTGAGTCTAATGCCAAAATCTCCTTCTGCCCTGTGGCTGGTGATGGGTCAGGCTCAGAAAGAGGTGTTGCATCCTGACTACTTGAAGTGTGATCTCAGATGCGGAGGTGATGGGGGAACTAGGCCAAGACCAAGAATCAAGACAGTGATTTTGGTCTTAAGGTGTTTGTGCAACACCTTCATCAAGGCCAGGTTTGATAGACTGAACTGGCACTATCATGTTGTGACATGAAACCATTTCTTGGTCATGAGTGGATTTTTACCCTCCCAGTGTCCACTGGAGGTTGGGAACAGGTACGAGGTCCATCAGTGGTCACCTGAGGCTCATGCAGGGAATCTGGCAGCAGATCTTGAGTGTCATTCAATCTGCTACACCAGATTCCAACCCATCCTGGGCCTATTGCCTTAGATATGCCCAGTATGGGATACCTCCATGCCAAAGAGAGACAGGAGCAAGCCCAGGGCAGAATTTGGCTGGTCCCGTCCTCTCGTCCTCCCCCCTCCAGCAACCCCATCTCCATCTTTTGGGCATTGCAATGGTTGAAAACTGAACTTTGGGTGCATTTTACCATGCGGGATCCTGGGCTTTTTAAGCCCAGCTTTATAAGCAGTGCTGAAAGGTCCTGCAACGGGCAGAGGTCTGCTTTTGAAATTGAACAAATTGTCGGGTTATGGCTCCCATGGGGGGGTTGTGCTGTAAATCTCCCAGCATTTATCACATCTGTTCTTTCCCAACCAGGCTACCAGCGTCCCGAGGAGGAGAGGGAGCAAGAGCTGACACTTCCTGACACTGGCTGCTCTCAAGGCCCCCGGGAGCTCCTCAGGAATGGTTTTAAAGTAATATTTATGGATGATCCTGGTGGATCGGGCCCTAAAAGGTACAGAGAAAGGGCTGTTGTTCATTAACATTTGGAAACTGTGCACTGAGGAGTTCCCTGCGGAGGGGCAAAAGAAATGGAGTGAAAGTGAGGCAGCTTTCAAGTTAATCCACATCTTTTTGAACGCTGTTGTTGTTGGTAACACTCAGAACCTTCTTTTTGATGAAGAAAAAAAGAAGTACATTTTGGGGGATGGTTTTCCTCAAAATGGTTTTCTTTCCACAATTCCATAGCGAGTTGCTTAGCAAAGATATTTGTTCTTACTGATATATGGCTCCGTGGTTGAGCTTTTGTCTTTGTTCATACACATCTCCATACTAAAACAATATACCTGCTTCAGCTCATAACCTGGGAATAACTTCAGTTTGGTGGGTTTTCCTGAAGGTAACTTCCTTTTTGCCACAAACCATTTAGTTTCCATTTGATAAAACTGTTCTGAAAGCCTTGGCCTCGTAGTGATGTTCTCCAAGTTAAACTCCCCCATCTCAGTAAATGACAGGTCTTTCACCGAGACCTGTAAAACCCCTCAGCAGTTACTCAGTATTAATTACTTGGAGCTTTATGAACTGGAAAGCTGAGCACAGGCAGAGGGATGGTTTGCTTGAGCACAAATGGAATTGCATCCTGGGGTTTCAACTTTCAGGGCCTTTTCCAAAGGGCAACACCGATGCCCTTGTGAGTCAGTCGAAAGCCTCCTATAGGCTTCATTGATAAGAGAAACTCCCTAGAGGCAAGCCAGGGTTTGTCCTTCAACACACTGATGTAAAGTACCTCTGGAACAGATTTATTCAAATGAATGCAGGGAGAAGATAAGGCCACAGTGTCCTTTTTGCTGCCTGTTTCTTTCAGTGTAATGTCTTGAGGCTTATCTGAGTGTGCCTGAGACTAGAATTAGCGAGGGAAAATCAGGGTGTATTGGCAAAACAACGTACAGATCCCTCCATAATCCCCAGGGTTTGAGCTTCCTGGGACTTGGGCTGTGGTCATAGAATGGTTGGGGTTGGAAGGGACCTTGACGTCTGCTCCCAGAAGGGACCACCAGAATCCTGTGGTTCCCAGTATCTCCCTGTGTAGAGATGGCAGTTTCCCAGGATCTTCTAGCCGTGGTGATGGATGGAGCCCACAGAGTACACAGAGCCTTTGGGTCCAGTGCTGCAAGAACAGGGTCAACAGTGGCCACAGCTTGTTGATGTTGGTGAGCCTACACCATGTTTGGCTGCCATCCTGAGGGTCCAGATGTTAAGATCAGTGGACAGAGCCTCCAAAACTGTTGGCTTTGGGTCTCTTTCTGTAAGCATGGGATGATTTCAGAGTAACCAAGCCTCTGCACGAGGCAGTTCTGAAGCACAGGGCCATGTGTATCCGGAGGTGTGCGTACCTACAAGGACTCCATAGTGATTTCCAGGGAGCAGCAGCTGATCCACTCCTCTTTTTAAGAGGTGATAATGCCGAATAGATGCAAAACACCAGGAACAACCAGGTAGTAAAAAGAAAGTGCTTCCTTCTTACGATAAGACATCCCACCGTTGTAGTGCACACCAGAGCCGTGGTACCTCTGGTGTTCCTACAGCAGCAGCCATGAGCAAAATCCTCCAGCGAGGAACTGCTTTCAGCTCAGCTCCTCTGCTCCACTCTGTGTCTACTTGGCACAAGGCAGGAGGTGAAGAGCTCAGCCCAGGCAGAGCAAACCTGTCCTCCAAGTGCCTGTGATATCACAGCCCCAGAGAGGCATCAGGCACGAAGATGATGTTTTGCCTGACGTGCTGAGCTGCTTTACCCCATCCTCTTGGGAATGGGACAAGGAGGGGGGCACAAAGCCATGGTGACTTCACCAGCAGCGCAAGGGTAGGATGGTGGCCAGATCCTTGTGAAACACCCTGCCGAGCGTGCTGGCCCATGGGCACGCTTCCCGGCTTCCCTGCTCTGAGTGTTGTGCCCTGCCATCACTTGAGTCACTTATAACCCAATACTGGGTTGTTACCACAGGCATCGAAAAAGGGGCTATGTTTTTGCTTTCCAGTGACTTCATGAATGCAAGACACTGCCAATTAGCTATCATTCATGGCATTTAAAACATCAACACCTCCCTCCCAAATGAAAACGGAGTTAAAGGTCCTGTGCTTCCCTATGCCCCTTGCTCTCACCCTGTCCATGGAGATTTGGCCTTTTAGGAAGTGGCCAAAGCAATCTTGCCTCCTCTGATGAGCTAATGTAGGACTGTGGCCTTGTGATCCTGCACCCAGCACATGCAGTGGGGCAGGGACAGGGAGACTGGTTTAGCTGTTCCTCAGGTTTGCCACTGCAGCTCAGGAGCTACTGGGGAATAGTTGTGTTCGTGGTGGTCTGTTCATGGTGTGTCCAGTCCGGAGGTATTCAACCCCAGAGTAGATGCTCTAACTCTTTGCTCATGACTCCCATGTGTTTCCAACGTCTCTGTTAAAAAGAAACCTCCATCTCTCCCCCTCGTTTCCTTTTCACTGAGACTCTGCTTGGAACTTGCATAAATCTTGCCCAAAAATAACACTGGCCGCTCTCCCAGCTGTGGGCGTCGTGACTCCTGCACAGGGAAGGGGAGGCTGCAATCCCATTTGTTTCATGGCAGATTTCGGTCAGCTCTGGCCCCCTTCCATCCTTGCTGGTACCCAATTTACAAGGTCCCTCTTTCCAGCTTTTCCCTCTTCCCCTGGGCTCACCTCTGCCTCTCCGAGGCCTCGTCTCTGGCCCTGCAGCCTGTGAAACGTGGCACAGACAAGCCAATAAAAGTGGCCAATAAACTCAGTGAGTTTTCTTTCCTTTGCCGCAAGTGGCCAAGGCAGCGCCGCTTCCTTTGGGCTGACATTGAAATGCAGCAGCGAGGATGAGACTCGGATCCTTTTCTGTTTGCTTCCCGGCCCGTGGGTGACTTTTCCACTGGTGTGGGAGAGCTCTGAGGCAGCTTTTTACAAAGGGAAGGAGTTATAGAGACAATTGCCATGGGCGCTGGTGGGCTCTGGGGTCCTCCCTCTGTTAACCAGGCCTTAGGTCAGTGGTGGCTAATCAAAACAGGAGTGAAAACCAAGAGCCTGATGCCCAGATGGTGCAAATTAGTCAAATTCTTATGATTTTAAGGAGCTTGACATCCACAGATCACCTGTGCTGAGGGATCCCTGCATGCTCCTGGTGAGAGGCATTGTAAGGAGGAGAAGGGCAATGTGTGCTCTCAGAAATCCTTCCACCTTCTTTGTGTGGAGAGGAAGGATCTCCAGGGAGATGGGCCCGGGCTGATCCATGCAGGATGGAGGATCTTTGAGACGAGGAGCTCTCTGGTAGTGCGGGTTATCTTCCTATCCAAGTAGGGTAAATCAGCTGTAGCCTTCTGAGGTGGGGAAGTCCTGCTGCTGGCTGTAGCCCTGCTGAGGATGAGGGATGTCCTTTGAGGTCACTAGGGTAAGTCACATAACCCCCAGGGCTGAATCCCCCAATTCAGGACATGGGGACCCCCATTGACAATGATGACTTGTGTTACTCCAGCAGGAAAAACTGCTTTTCTCCGTCCCCTGGGTATGGCTGTTGATTCCCTGTGCTCGTGGTGGGAAGCAGGCACCCTTCCTCCCATTTGGGAGCCCAAAAAGCTCCTCTCTCGGCCAGCCCTTTGTCTTGGTGCAGTCCTGGCCTTTGTGCACTGTATTAATTTAAGATGCTGTGAAGTGAGCAGGGTGGGGGATGCTGTCTAAAACTTGTTCAGAGCCTTTGCTGGATAAATCCCTGTGGAATTTAATTTAAACGAGCTGACACCAGTATGAATCATGCCAGCATTACCAGCTCTTGAACGCTTCCTACCAACTGCCTGCAGGGCTCTTGCTTTTTAGTTAAGTGAAGCCTAAAAGCATCTAAAACTGTTTAAGATCTCTGTCTTAAAAGAACACTGGGTTTTTTCCCTCCTTTTCGCTGTAGGAAGAAACAACATCTGCTATAAAAATCTGCTGGCCAGGGGCAGTGGGAGCGGATACCACTTATCATGGTTTGGCTATTGGAGGCAGCGGCTGGTTCCCAGCAGAAAGTGGGCCCCATGATCGCGGCGTATACCAAAGTGGTGTCTCATCTGTCTGCAAGCTGGACAGATTAGATGTGCGCAGAGAGGATGGAGAGCCAGGGAAAAAAAAGAAAGGACACGGGGAATTGGATGGGGAGGAGGAAGGAAATGAAAGAAAACCTTCCAGGAAAAGGAAGGAGACAACGATGTATTTACAAATACGTACCTGGGCTTAAGTGGAGTCTTCTAAATGCTGCTGGGACACAAAGTCAGGCTGCTTTGTAATAAAGCAAAGTCCATGAGGCAGCGTGTCTTTAACTGAAGAGTGACATCTCCGAAGAGGCAGGAGAGCGGTCAGGAGTAAGTATGAAACATGTAAGATTGCAGAACTCAAAAGGATAAACATTATTTGATACCTTATTTATAGGGCACCACAGGGGAAAGGTAAAGGTTTCAGAAAAGAAAGAAGCACTTTAATTTTATCTGGAGATTTTCCAACAATAAAATCTAATCCATCATCCTCTCTGTGTGACTGCTCTTAATGAAAATTTAGAGGCTGTGACTGAAATTTAGAATTCACAGGGGATACTATTAGGAAGATGTCTAGCAGCTATGCAAAACCTGTTATATCATAGCCCCTGCCAAAGGCCGGGAAGAGTGGAGTGTGAACCGGACAGCTTTTAATTTGGCGTGCCGAGGCTCCACGGCGCTGAGCCTTCCTCTCCCGGGTGGCGCTGGGACCCAAAGCACCTTCTTCACCCTCCGTTAGTCTCTCAGTGGTGTTGAGAGCCATAGATCCCCCCTAATGCACTACCTACATTTCTTGCCCAGGTTTATTGATTATAATTAAGAGCTTTCCAAAGAGATGAAAACTGTTTTCCGCACAGTGTTTTCTTCCGAGACCCAGCAGTGAGGCAAAGGCTGTTGGACACCATCATAGAAGGACATCCCTGGCTACCTGATGGGCTTGGTGAGGGGTGCTCAGCCACATGCCTTGCTCCTGGACCAATTAGGACTGTGCTGCTCAGTGAGCACAAAGGTATTGCCAGTGTTTGGTGAGGTGATAGTTGTGGTTTTGTGTTCATCGTTTGGATGGAGACTGTTCAAATCCCTGTGCAGCCGCAGTTAGTGCTGGTTAGTGAACCACCGAGCACATCAGCCCATGCTCGGTGCTGTGCAGGGCCAAGCGATGCCTTTCAGCTGGCCCAAGGGGAAGACTGACCATCCTTCATCATTCCCAATCCTCTGCACTTTGTTTTTAATCAAAGCAGATCACTAGACTGTTTCCAATACCTTTTAATGGGCAAAAAGGGGGCTTCGATTATTAAGACAATAATGCTAAATTATTGAAGGGCCTGGATGTACATCATGAATCAGTTTAATACCAAAGTCGCTGCCAATTATTCAACTGATTCAAAATGAGACTCCATCACAGAATGTTAAATCACAGGATAAGTCTGTCCTGGGAAGGGCTTTAGTAATCAAAATGCTCTCAAAGCAGAAAAAGCTTTCTTAAAAGCAGGGAGGGGAAGAGGTTACAGCTTAAGCCAGACATTATATAGTAATGCCAGATGTTAAACAGTTGACTTAAATTATTGGCAACTATCAAATGCAAGATGCTAATACTACTGGTTGCAGAGCTATGCCACCAAGTTTGTAATCTGTGGAATGGGCTTAAATATTCCTTTAATTTTCTGCCTATGGATAACAGGCAATTTGGATTAGCTTCCGCAGAATAATAACCTCCTAATTCTCAGCAGATGAGTATAAGCCTTCTGCAACATCAAAAAACCAAGCCCATGCTTAATACGTAACCTTTAATGGCATGTGTTTTTAAATTATATGACTCCATTGGACCTGTGTGATTAAGCACAAGAAATGCCTGAAGCCACTCTGCCTGCCTTGCAGATAGCAGAAGGCACATACATATCCCCTGCTCCCAAATGCAGGACAAAACGTTCAAAACAGTGTTCCCAAAAATCCTCTTTACCCCAAAATTTGCCTTTTCATGTTGCCATGAATCCGTGTGGCTGGAGAATGCCAATACCTTGAGATCACTTGGAGCAGGGGCTCACTCCGTGCCCATCCACACGTGTGTTCCCAATTTCTTGCTGTGGCTCTGCCTTTCTCCCCCTCCTTCATGCCCTCCTCCCATGCCATTCACCCAGTTTATCCAGCAACAAGCCTTTTGCATGGTGTCAGTGACTGTTTGCCATCCATGGCTAAGGAAAACAGGATCTGGGCACCTCTTGATGTAGTCCAGGACCAGTGGGGATGGCCTCAAACCCCCGAGCAGCTCAAGCACATGCTTTCTCCTGCTGACCTTGCAGCATGACCGTGAGACCAGGGACCTACATGGCCCATGGGCTCCCCAGAGGCATGAGGACAGCCCCAGCCTGACCCACTCACTGCAAACTATAATGAAAGGTCCTGCAAGCCTGGGCTCCGGCTGAAGTAACAAAACTCAGCTGCTCAGATGAGCCAAACCCCACATTTGGTTTTGTTTCGGGTTTGTTGGGTCGGTTTTAATCTTTCCTTGATGCAGAGCTGCAGGCGTTGGAGAGCGTGGACAGCAGGGCTGGTTCCTGCCTCTGCACCAAGGGGAACATCCTTGCTCCAAGGCTGGAAGACGGGTGAAGCGGCGGTGAGGAAAGGGTCAAAACACATCCCCCCGACTGCGAGTGAAAGAAAAATGTTGGCAGAGCAAAGCTTGCCACAGGAATAAAAGGTTGTCCTGACTGTTCATATTACTCCACATGGGGTGAGTAAAACTGTCGGTCGGACTGAAGCGTCTGATATACAAAGGGGAATAAAAACTCATTAAAGGTCTAAAAGGAAACCCTATTAAAATACCAAATATAAAATGGAGGAGACTTGATCACCCTCGTGCTAGAGAAGTGTCAGGGTTTGAATGAACCTGGGGAGGGGGTTGCCCTGAAAAGCAGAGGAAATGCGTTTTGTGGAAAGCCAGGTGGGATGAGGGGCAGGTAGAGTGTCAAAGAGCACTGATAATATTTCAGGGTCTCTCTAGGAGCCTGAAATGCGAAGGGGATTTACTCGGCTTTCAGAGGGGAGCAGAGTGCTAGCAGATTGTTGAAGGCATTCCAACGTGGTTCACATTCATCTGTTTCTTCCATCGAGAGCTCTTGGCTGCCGCTGTGCCGAGGTAGGGAGCATCTCCACTTCTCCTCTCTCCCGCCCGGCATGCAGGCTGGCTCCAAGCCGAAGGGGAGTTAGCACTGGTGGGTCCTTGTGATTCGCCTGGCCTGGCCTGACTGTTGTCCCCCTGAAAGCCATCAAACAGACCACTTTTACAGGGCTTGAAACAACCTGAGAACACT
>NW_009932208.1:23090-26382 GCF_000696875.1 Nestor notabilis
CGACTTTATTTGGTCTTGGGGAAGGAAAAATTACAAGGGGAAAGAGCTACATGAGCCATTTTCTTTCAAGCATTGAAAAAGCCACATCGTCCTGTTAGTGCTGGTTTCCAATGGGCTCCTTCCTGATGGTTGATGGACTTTTAAACTGAACTGTACTGGGGCTTCCACCCCTTCTTACACACCAGAAAAGCCACGTGGGGAAAAAAGACACGATGATTACCTCACCCAGAGCAACTCCTGCCTGATCAACCACCCAGAGTCCCCTCCTTGGGCATCTTACCCTGTGTGGACTATCTGGTGCCTTGTAGGCATGAATGCTACCAAGCTTTTTCCATGGTTTGGGAACTTCTGTCCCATCTTTTCCTGTATTTGAAGTTCTCTGAGCTCGGGAGAAGGCATAGGTGGAGGGTTTCTCTCTTGCACACACACGTCTCTTAACACAGTACTTCTTACCTTTGGGGTTTCTACCTGCTGTCCATTTGGGGCACCAGAATGTAGTAATTAACAAGTTGGAGCTGTGAGGGAAACATACACCTATGGGGCTATGAGCACAGAAGTCTCATTTCCTCACAAAATCAGGGTTCAAGTAAAAGCTCATTTCTTATTGATGCAGAAGTAGGCCACTCAGCCATGCCCCAAGCTAACCCATTTTCCTTTCTCTGCCACCATGTCTCTCCTCCTGCACTGTGAGGCATGTTTTTTTCCTCAAGCCCTCCTCTTGGATCCTGGTTTTTGGAGAACAAGGATGGTTTCCTCCCATCTCGGCAACACCAGGATGCAAACAGGGCCCGTCATTCACTCATACACACGTTATAATCATGTAAGTCCTGTTTCCTTATGAAACCTGAGCACAGCTGGTTCCACACAGCAGACGACACTTCGTCAGCCCATTGCAATGTACCAGGAGGCACTTCAAAGATTAAAGTGAGGGGGAACCTGCCTTCATGTCACCATGGAAATTTTGCCCATTAACAGAGGCAATGAGTCTGTGGAGATGCCAAAGGTAGCTAGAAAAGACCACAAATCTTTTCCCAGAAGCTCAGTTATAAGAATCTCTTTTACAGTTCCAACACTGAACATCCCTTTTTTGGGGCCAAGCAAGCACAAGAGCCATGACATGAGTCAGCTCCAAGTGCCTGGAAAGACCTGCGGCACCTTGGTTGGGCTCAGCAGACTGATGGATTAGCACTTGTCTGGGTGGAATTGTAGGTTTCAATCCTTGGAGCCTTTTCCAGTCAACTGATCTATCCCAAGCCTGTCATCGGGTACAAACAGGCCTTTGCCTTTCAGCAGAGTGAAGCAGCAGTAAATAGAAATGGGATGTGACAATTGTTTTGCACAGACATTTTAATGGTCTGTTCTCTCTCCAGCTCTGCTGTTGCAGTCAGAGAGAAATTCCCTTTCTACTTGAGGAGCTGGTGGATAGAAACCCACACCCCTGGCCCTTGGGTGTTCATTCCCAGGAAGCAGAAGTCTTCTACATCTTCAGTTAGCGTCCAGACTACTCCTGTCAGGCAGAACTGATGTGGGTCCAACCAGGGACCTCTTATTTTACCCCTCTGTGGAGACAACAGGCGCAGCCCCAGCAGCCGGCAGCGCTTTGAGGGTGCAGGGCATCATGTATTCCTTTCCTGATGTTCCACCTTCCAGCCTGCAGCTCATTACTGCCTGTGCTCCACTTCTTTATTCTGAGCTTGCCAGATATGCCCAAATACACCCTCATCTCTTTTATCCCTGTATCTTTACCCCCATTCCATGCAGCTGACAAACACAGCCCCGTGTTGCTCCAAGCCCAAGCAAAGAGCAGTGCGTATCTCCAGCTCCCTTCACCTAGAAAGGGGCAGAGGAAGCACATGGCAAAGCAACCTGTGCTGCGAGGTGATGGGAAAGCTGTTGCTGTCATGCTGAAACACGAGCAGAAGCATCTTTGCGTTTCCATGTGTATTTTGAGACATTTTTAGCACTTTATGGACCAGTTTTGGCTGGCCACTGAGACGGATGGATCAAACACCAGCCTCATCACTGGTCCTCTGTGGGAAGCTCTGTCCTTGTTCTATTCACTTCACGCAGCTTTTGGCTCAGGATGGGGCGCTGTGTTTAACTTACAGGCCCAAGGAGCAGGGGAGCTGCCTCTTCACCCCAAACACAACAGACAGAGCCTGCAAAGCAGGAGCCTATGATGTCAATCCCAGACGTTGAGCTTTGCAAGGTCTGGGCACGGACCCCGCCATGGCAGAGCAGACCGAGCTCAGGCGATGTGAAATGCAACCAACATATTTTACACCCACACCACTAAAAATAGGCCGATGCCGCCAACTCTTCATCTGGAAAGAGAGGAAACACCAGCGTTGCTGTGTTTTGGATGAGGCACAGCACTAAAGTCCTGACCATATTTAGCCATAAGATCATCTCATAAGACTTCTGCATGAGAGCAGAGGTTTAGCAAAACGATTCTGGCCCAGTGCCAGCCTTGCCTTTGTTATTTCTCCCGCTATCTCAGTACGTCATTTCACCACCTAAATTGCTGTGTTGAGTTCCTCGGGGCTGCTAAAACGCTGTCATGCTGCAGAGGCAGCCGCCTGTGGGAAATGATGTCTCTACTGACAGCTCTCCCTGCAGCTGAAGTCAGGCCACCTCTTTAGGCGTCGGGTTTAGAGTCCTCACTGTAAGCACAGCAACTTGAAGCGTTTTGCCCGAACGTGTTGAAAGCTACGAAGACATTGAAGATTATTCATGGAATAAATATCCACTTGCAGGAAGGCTTCTTGTTTTAACACATTCCTGTTTCAAGCAGTGCATTGCAGGGTGTGCAGCCGCTCACAGGGAAAGGTGATCATGCCCTAATGGGTGATAGATCCATTATATCATCCTAAAGGGGATCTAATATTAATTACTGGAATGGGCTTCACTTTTATCATTTAATGGCAGTTTCTCTGCTTAAGTTAAAACACTTCCTAGATTTTCCTTAGCTAATTAATAGTAATGAAACATTCCCTGAGAATTAGCCTTCAACTGCTCCCTATCAGGTGCTGTGACACTGTCACTTTGCCGATCATTTCTAACCACAAATACTACATTCCACTTGTTGCCCTGAACACAACAAACGTCTTTATTTTACTTGCAACCCCCCGTCTGCTTTTTCCCATCGAAAAAGCGGTTACTTTTCCATAACATTAATACATGGCAGCTTTACCTCTTTCCACGCTCCTCAGTCCCCACTCCTGAGGTACTTTCTGCCCGGGCCCTGCCTGTGTAGAGCTCTGGTACCACCTAGTGTTCCTGAGGAAACCCT
>NW_009932209.1:0-29965 GCF_000696875.1 Nestor notabilis
CTAACTATTCTATGATTCTATGATAAAAAGAAATAACTTTTCACATTTTACTCCTTTTGGTTTAAAAGGTTGATTTTCTATAAGCCAGGGCCCCAAATCTGTATTCCAAAATTAAAGGTAAAACTCCCATTCGCTTCAACAGGAGCAAAAGAGGGACTCAAATTCATGATCTTTTTCCCTGCCTGGACAGGCTGGTACTATATTGCTTGGACAGAGAACTGAGGGACAAAGAGGCACTCGGACTCATGTGAGATGGTTTCCCACCTTTTGCTATACCAGTGAGAATCCCAAGTAACTAAACAAAAGCTCAGCTGTGCTACATCAGGTTTACCAAGTCTCAGTGGCAGCAGTTCCTGGCTCTGCTTGTACATATGAAGCGACTGGCACAGACACATCATTTGGGGTGGGCATTGGCTAGGTGAGCTTCGGAAGCTTCCCTTCTCCCTCATATATGAATAACAGAGGCTGTGCTTGCCTGTAGCTGCTGCAGTAGCAACCCATGGATCACACTCCCTTATATCATCATTAGCCTGAAACAACATGTGATTCACACTTCAATTTACCAGTAAGGAATGGATAGATGGCTCTGTTGAAGGCAGCTGTATCCTGGCAGCTCTGCTGCAGCAGCAGTGAAGGGTATCATGTGCTCAAGTTGGATCAGCATATCTGCTCTCTGCAAAGGTTTAGGGTGCAAGAGGGCCAGAAAAGCTAATTTCTTCGTTTAGATGGGGATTGCTTGAGAAGGGCACATTGGGTGCATGGGACCTCACTGAACTCTGTTCAAGTTAAATGTACAAGTTTGTCCCCTTTATGGGTAGGTGCATCATGTCTCCACAAGTTCTCTCATCCACAGCTTTGAGTGGGGCTGCTTGGCCATCATCCTACACCGCTGTGCAAAATTAGCTGCTGGTGTCACATTCCACTGCAGAGTCAGCTCCTGTGGGAAACACTCTTGCAACTACTCTCATTTATTTAAAATAATGAGCCCCCATTTATTTAAAAAGGAGGAAAGTATTTTATATAAAGCTCTAGTAGTATTTTTCTGTACCAGTAAATAGCTTGTTCCTACTCTCCATCTCATGTCTTGAGGAAAGGTGCAGTGATCTGCCCTAGTAGAAATGCTCGCATAAAGTCCTGGTTGAAACCATTTTGTGATGTTTGCTAGGTCAAACTGGACATCCAGGTGAAAAGTGTGAGATTCTGTCTTCAATTGGTATACAGTTCTTTTACTCATCTCTGTCTGTGGCATTCTTTTTTAATTTATTATCTCAATAATATTGCATCTCTAAAAGAGCAGATTGGTGGGAATTATGCAAGTAGGCGCACAAATGATAGAACTAATAAATACTAATTTTCCCAGCCTTTCTTCCAGTTTGGATTCTCTGGTTTCAAATTAACATGTTTAATCTCAACTGACACTTTTCACTCAGCAAGAATTAGGCTTTCCCTCCTCTATCCACTGTCTTATTTTCATGAAATCTGTAGAAACCGAATACCTTTGAGAAGGCTTATTCCAAGCTCAACTTGGTCACTCAGTTAAACAGTCTAATAAAAGGCAAGAATGGAAAATAGAGATACAATACAAAGTTTAGAACTTGTGTTCTTAGAAATCCAGGTTTAAGAAAGAATGAAAAAGTATTCTGCTGATTTCAAAGATGTAGCTTATTGACCTACATACTACTAATAATATCAGCTGTCATTTTATTCACTTGATTAAAAAATGAGCAATATAGAAAGTAAATAGATTAAAACCATAGCAAGAAAAATGGATAATAAGTTCAAACAAAAAAGTTTCAACTTTTTAACTGGTTGACTTGTTAAACTACATTGCATTGTCAGATCCTGAATCCTGACTCTGAAGTCTTCTGTTTCTTAAACCCTCTCTTGTGGGCTGTTGCTGAATGACTCATTAAGCCCTCTCTTGTGTAGTTGTCCACTTTTTTCATTATGGTACATGGTGATCTTCTAGGTCTGGCATACTTTCTAAACACCTTTGAAGTGTTGAGCTTTGGTTGAAACCACTGCCAGTGTTATAGGTAACCATGGCTACTTCTGCCCTAAATTGTGAAATGCTAGGAAACAGTACCAGGAGTGCAGACACAGCAATAGGGAAAGTCACAGCGTCACCGAAGCAAGGAGATCTGGGTCCTGGCTAGGATAAAAAAGACTCTGTATGCCTAAGATGGAAATCGAGCTCTTTTCAAGACAGAAAAGCCTCTGGCCATACACAGTGAGTTAAAAGTACATGCCATGCCAGAGTTTAACTTGTGGAAGGAAGCTTATTCCCAGTTTTGATGGGGACATGCTGGGGAAGCACTGAGCCTGTAGGTGTTTCACAAAAACTGAAAATGAAAAACATTGTTTCTAACATAGCACATGGATAAATAAAAATTTCCTGTACTTGTCTTCTTTTGGTAAAACTCTTCAAGGAAAACACTCTTTTCCTGTGCGGTCTAACAAAAACAACAGCAGCCTCAAAAATTGCGTTTTGTCACTTTCTGTGACATCTCCTGTCTGCTCAATTATTCAGTGACCCAAGGGACCAAGCTTCGACTGGTCTCGTTAAAATGCTTATGGTCAAAGACAACACTTTTATTCACAGGTAGTTGAACAGCAAAGTTTCTGTTGAGACAGAGGCCACCTAGTGCTTAAAAAAGTATGATACTCTGCAAGATGGACTCTCTAGTATGAGGCTGAGGTCTCCCAGGTAGTGTGGGAAGAGCAGCAGATGACAATTAAAAGGAAAGAAAAAATAGAAGTATTATTTTAGACACTTCTGTTGAAACAGAATTATTTATTTTGATTCAACCAGAAATCTAAAGTATTGACTTACTGGGAAGTCAAAATTACTCTTGTAATTTTAACCCTTTTAAAAGATGAAAAAGAATGTTTCTGAGAAAATGATGAAATTAACTTTTTAAGTTTGCAATCATTTTGTCACCTTCAAAGTGCAGTTCTTTATCACATTTCACATCTTGTTATTACCCAGAATAGTTATAAAATTTGGCCCAAGTTAATTAAGCCCCCACACACTTGTTGAGCTAAAGATTTAACAGAAATATCTAACTCTGGCATCAAATCACTGGGAAATGAGAAAATAAGGTTCAAAATCTTGGCTTTATCATTAATTTTTTGTAAAAAATTTGAGGAAATTTATTGTTCAATGTACGTTAACTTGTCCAGCCCTCTGGCTCATTCTAGAACCCCACTATGCAAGCACACTCACAATCCCTGAACAGTTTACAATTTGATTTCAAGATACAAAAGCCAGAAGATAAACAGGAAGGAAAAACGAGAAGAGCAGACATCGTGGCTTACAGAGCCACAAGCACAACAGATCACAACACCTAAGCAATACAGGCAGTTTCAACTCCTGCCAATGAGGCCTTTGAAAATATGTATCTGTTTCTAGATTTTGCAAATTCTCAAAAATATACGAAGTATTGTGCATCATGAGAGCAAAAGTACAAGGTTGAAATACAGCAGGTAGTTTTCTTACCACACCATCCCTTGTATGCTGCAAAGAGAGTAGTCCTTTTGTGCAGGACATCTAATTCTTGTGTTCTGTAAATGATTTAGGGACCTTTAATTCTTTATCTCAGTTCTCTGTCACACCTAAGCCATGTTCCTGCACTAGACAGTATTAATCTCTAAATATGTAAGTTAGTGTAAAAAAGACATTTCTCTTTAAGGGAAAACTAAGCTACTTTACACTCTGCCAGAATGACCATATTGCTAGGCTGGGCAGAACAGATGAAGGTCAAAAATTGGCCCAGGGCTAGGATGGCTGATGTACCTAAGCATCTGTAGCTAGGAGCACAGTAGGCAGTTACTACCACGATGTCCAGGCACAGGATAGACACAGAACATGTAAACTCATGCACTTGTTTTGTATACATTAAATAACATTTCTAGACAACTTATTAAGTCATTACTTTACTTGTTAGTTACAGTATACTCCTGTAAGCAGTTGACAAATTTATTTACAGTTGTTCTTAAAAGGTATCTTTTTTACCTATGCCTACCTTTTTTTTTTAAGTCCATGCAACTGCTGTCAGAGGTGAGGAGCAAATTTCTAATCAACACATTTAATCACACTGTCTCTTCAGAGAGGCCACTGTAGTGTTCACATAATCACATTTGTCTGGGTTCCTGGAAATCACTTGGAAAACCAATGGTGTGCAGCTGCAGAAGTGCTGCAGGGTGAACAGGCAAAAGAGGTGCTCCAATCTCTTTCTCGGCTTCAGCATTTGTCCCTCAATTTACAAAATGCAGAGGATCCAATTAACAACATTGAGTTGGGTTTCCAGAGCTATTGATGTGGCTCTGCATGGAGCTCTTTACCCAGGTAGAAAAGTAGCATATTGAACCCAAAATACAAGCCATACTACTCACACTTTTATATTGTATCGGCTAACTGGTGTTGGAGAGAGTGAAGTCACCATCACTGTTCCTTAGAATTTGTCATGTGGGCACATCAAATACATGTTGGAGATTTCAATGGGCAAAACTGACAGCAACTGAAAGAGGCACCAACTGTTCAATTTATCTCATTAACTTCAGGCTCATAAGTAACCTGTCCTTCAGAAACACCTCTACAGATTTCATTGACTGAAGAGTAAAGGAGATTAGCTCCTAACTTGACACTTCAGCAAGAGTGAATCAGAGACCAGCAGTCAAAGACACGTGACTATATCACTGGTTCTCTTCACAGTTGTACTGCTGGTTACTTGTGAACAAATGTTCTTTTACCCTGCTTCTCTTCCATCCCTCCCCACCTTCTCTAGACTGGAAAGCTCCCAAAGGCAAAGGACATCTGTGTGCATTTGTGAGACACTAAACCCTGTAGTGTCGCAACATTCATTGGGACCTGCAGCAATTATTGGCACATAACTTTACAGTCTGAATTACTACATTACCAGCAGAGCTCGTTTTGACAAGGCAACAGTATACATTAAAAAAACCCACCTCTCAAATTAGATGATTCTAATGGAAGTACGATCTTTTACATCTGAGTAGAATATTAATGTAGAATTGGAAACAGCATCTTAGTATTAGAAGCCCAGTCCCTAAGTTCAGTGTATCTTGAATGAACAGAGGCTGGCATAGCCAGATGGCAATTCAAACCCTAGGTAGGCAGAATTGACCCCTGGAAGTGTCTGTGAATATTAACAGTTCCTCTCAACAATTTGGAAAGCACGTCTTAATTTACACTGAAACCTCTAGTGTATCTCTTTTCTTTCCCACCCGCCTCACAAAATGTTAACATAGAAGACAGCAAACCAGAAACCCCCCCACAAAAAACTCCAGAAGATTTGCTTTAATCTTTTTCTTTTTGGAGCTGTCTATGCAACAGATTGTTTTAACCCATTTAGTTGCATTTTCTGGACTAAAACAGCATTGCAAAGTAACATTTCATAATTCTAGATTTGAAGTAATAGATCAAAAAACAGTTAGGTGTCACATAGTACAATTAAAGGGCAAATTCTGCATTCATTGGCACAAATGTTTTTTCAAGTTTCTTTTGCAAGTTTCGTCTTTTAATGGTAGGGCCACTACAGCAGTATCATCGGATTTGGACTACAGTAGATGATGGAGAGAAAAAAAAAAACAACATGAAATGAAGTTTCTCTTCAACGGATTATCATTTATCCCTACTTCCACAGAGCATAACAGTTGAAGAGGGGAAACCTGGACATAGGCCTATCCATATGAACAGCTGCTCCTGCTAATTACCTGTCGGTTTCTAAACTCCTCATCAGAAGGCAAGGGAACAGCATTCCCACCACTGGAACTATTAAAAGATCATCTGTTTCTATCATCAGACCAGAAATGGAGACTCACCCCACCAGAATGCTTAGTAAGGAAATTTAGGAGGCAGCTATAGCAGACAAGGATTCATTTATCTCAAACTCTGCCACTGTATTTCTGTCTGAGACCTGTTCTATTCCCACCTGATATGGTGGCTGATTCTGCTCTGAGAATACCATGACCGAGCTCTGGACAGGGGCTGCACATCCATAGGTAGCATAGAAAGGCAACAAAGCAGGACTATACATGAATGACCAGAGACATGAAAAATGAGATGGGAATAACACTTTCTAAGAGAGGAACACAGTTGTAAGTTGGAAACTTGCCCGGAGATCTTTATCGCTAGTCTCTTCATGTGAGTTTCAGACTGGGAAGGAAAATCCCAGGCCAGTTGCTTTCACGAGACATTCATAGTTCTTTGAAGCCTCTGCCACAATTGTTTGTGGGTGCCAAGTATCCAGGGAGATAAGAGTAGAAACACAAGGCAAAATACAAGAAGACCGGTGCCATTTCAACAACTTGAAAAAGAAAATCTATTGGGTCCAATACATAAATCCCCAGGAGATTCTCATCAAACGATAAGGGGTGCCGTTCCAATCTTCCAATAGCATCTTGGTGAGGAAAAAAAAGTGGAGTCTGATCCACTGAAAGTAATAAAAGGATTCCTGCTAACAACAGTGAGGTCTGGGGCAGCTGCTCACTAGGCACTTGCACCAATGTCTTAAGACTCTGTGTTAGGCAACTGTTTAATGCGCCAACAAAAGTCCAAGGGATTTAAGGAGATACTTCAGTCATCTTCTGGCTCAGACTTTGGAATATATCCAGTCTCATCCAGTTCATGTAAAGAGCAGACATCATGAAAAATGTTATCATCTCAGTAAAAGCTTAGTATTAGCCACTGTTTAAAGCCCACAACACTTTTGTTCATTATCAATATATAATATCAAATCTGACAGAGGAAAAGGTTGGTGGATACTGCATAGAGTATGGATTTTTCATGCTGACAACAATTAATTTCTCCCACAAATGAAACACCTTTCATATTATTTTATCAGGGAAATACCAACTTGCCATCAAGTAAGGTCTTTTGGCAGTGTAATTTATACATACTTTTTACCTATCTGCTAACATCAAGGCTTTCTCTTGTTTTGGAGATGCAGGTTTTTTTATACCCTCTTCCAATTCTCCTTGAAAACTGAAATGGATTAGGTTAGGATTAGGTTAGTGTTCTAAGTGAAAAGTGACGAAGATGGATGAAGATACTTTTAAAGAGATAATACACTGGAGATTCCTTGTTACCAGTTGTCCCTAGGTGGGAGGATTTTCCGTATTTAATTTTTTTAAACTTTTATATAGTTTCTCATAATTTTTTGCTGCTTCTGTAGAAGTAAACTGGTCGAGCTATCACTTAGCTTCATTTCCTGAGACCTGACCAAGGGTCAGCAATTACCTTGAACTGATGTCTGACATTACCAAATAGACAATCTCCTCTTGTTTCCCTCTTGGTGAATCAGCAGTCCCCATGCTAATCGTGTCGACAGATTTTGCTAAAGCAGAGGAAGGGGAATTCCAGGTTGACAAATAGGTCCCTGGAGAAATGCACCTGTCAGTTACAGGAGAGCCTGCATGGCACCGCAGAAGCAAAAGCAACAGGATGGATCTATGCCACTGAAAGTGATATTCACAGGGTCATGGCAAGAGCGAGCTATGCTGATGCACACAGGTTACTGGGGCTGCACACAACCAATAAATACTACCCATCACAGACCCCAGAAAGAAAAAACAAAGCAATGCTTCATTTCAAAGCACAGCTGTGCAGAAACAGGAGATGAACTGGTCAACTGACCTTTTGCTCCTTTTGTTGTTCCTTGCTGTATTGTTATCAAACAGGTATATACCATGAACATCCTAATACCCTCTAGTTCCCTGTAACCCCAAAAAATTCCTCCACCCAGTTGTCCCAGAGAAAAATACTAAACCTTCTAAAACTTGCTACCCATCTACAAGGTTTCTTTTAGAAATATTTCAGAAAAAGGCTCTCCACCACCACCAGTCTCTCTCCTAATAGGGTCATTGCTTGTCCTCCCATAGTGAACATAGAACAACTCTTGGGCCAGATCCTAAACCAGAATCAACTACAATATTTGAGGTTTTAGTCATGGAAGTAGGAAATCTGGAACTACTACACCATTCAATGTGGGAAGAAAAATACAAATACCATCATTGTGATGTGCTGTGGGAAAGGTGATTCTAAAAGAAGTAGAACATACGGAAATAAAGTCAGAAGATTGGGGATGGGAAGAAAGTGGCTGGGTCATGGGTTGCAGTCTCTCTTTTCTTTTCCTCCCTGCTTTCAACAATCTCCTTTCTCTCTGTCACACCAGAGCAAGCCCAGAGACATGGCTGCATTCAGATGATTTCACCCTACATTGGGAGCTGCAGCAGTGAAGATACAAAATTACTCTGCTCAGAAATCTCCATAAGTCCCCAGTTCTGTTGCAGCTCTGGTCACTGTAGCACTTTGCTAGGGAAAATGAGTATCACCATGAGCTGGGGAGATCACCTCCCTGACATGTCCCTCTTCCCACAGAACAGAAGCCAAGCCTGTACAATCCCGCAACTAGGACATGGCAGAATAAGGCAGAGTGAATCGCAAAATTAACAGCACCAATATTGCTATTATCACATTAGTACAGGCTGCACATCCTTTTGAATTACAAGATCAGCCTGGGATCGGCCTTCTCAAACAAGTCATGGAAAAGCAGGGAATATATGTCTCCCTGGCTGTCAACTTGTGCTATTCTCTAAAGCAGAATTTAATTTTTGCTTTTAAAGAAGTGAAAAAAAAAATAATGGGAAGCTAGCATTTCTGTTTTAATAATGAAATATACATCAATCTAATTTTACTCATCAAGAACAGAGTCTTTAGGAGTGCCCTGAATTTCCAGTATTCAGGTGGCCACTGATGCCCAAATTAGCTCTGTTTCACAGCTGTTATTAGTAGTGCTTTGTTCCTGCTTCACAACTAACAAAACAGTTTTATATTAACACAGGGACCTAAATAGATTTGTCCATTAAACGCTAGTACATTAGACCCAAGGTGTCCCTTACAAGTATCCCAGTGGAGTTTTCTAAACAATCTTGGCTAGAGCAACCTTGGGAGGCTAGTTTGCTGAGAAACATCACTATTAATAATAACCCTTCCAGGGCTGAATCCAGGGTCTAATGCAGAGCTGTTCTGGAAGTGTGACTAAAGCCGCGCCATCCTAGTGGGAAGAGGGAAAATTAAATTGTTAGAAGTAAAAAAGAAAAACAAAAAATCTCAGCAGAGGATGATGCGATCAAAGATTCAGATTCAAAATCCATTACACTGAGTAAGATCTCCTCCTCCCTCCCCACATTGACAATTATATTACAAGAGCAACGAAAGTATATTCTTGACAGGTCAAAATAAGACTTTTATCTCTAGAGGGGAAAGACTTGTTAATTTCTTGGTGGGCTGGGCAAAGCAAAGAGACTCATATTGTTGTAATTATTCAGTGCGCTTCAGTAAAGTGTTAAATCTCCAGGTACTTTACCTATTGGCTGCATTTTTTTGTATCTCTAGCAAAGCTATTTAATGTCTCATCTTCTCAGAGGAAAGAAATCTGAATGGAATTAAAGATGCATGATCACAGCTAGCAAAATGAGCAGAGACAGAGAGAAAAAATTAAAGCTCTGATAGTTCAGACTGCCCAGGAACACCAGTGGAAAAATGTTTTCTGCACTGTCAATTCATTCTTATTTAGATAGATTCTCTATCCTGATCAAAGCCATTTTTCACCACTTTGGTTGTGTCAATGATTACATATTGGCTGTATCAGACAAAAAACGTTCTCTAGAAAGAAATACTCTTTCAAGATGGTATTTACCTACAAGTAGTGCATGAACATAAACATACCCAGCCTGAGTACAAATATGAATGTACGTAATTTCTGCTCACAGTTCTATTCTGAAAAGCAGCCACTAATAGTTTTGGTTCCTGATAAGTTGCACTAGGATCAAAAACTTTGTAACTCTCTATCTGATCCCAGTTCTCCTTCTTCCCAAGAAAGCTGCACTGTTACAGCCAGGGAGTATAGGCTGGACAAAGAAAGGAAAGCTGGAAGTCACCATCACAGTCTCCCTGTTCTTTGTTCCAGGGAACAAGCCTGATGTAATCCCCTTTTACTCTGACTGTGACCTGCTGTGGCCAATTGTGGACAGATGGGACCATTATGGAAAGTCTGGGACCAGTAGAATTTGGGAAGCCCGATGAACAAGGGGACCATGTTGCGGCAATGTCTGTGTCCCATCATTTCCTGGACATATGCAAGAGGGGGGCCACAGGAAAGTGAATTCAGACTCCCTTCATCCAAACTAGTGCTAGGCTACAGAGGATAAACGTATCACGTTAGGTGATACCAATTAATGGCAATCTGAAACTTCTAGCAAATGTATGAAAAATTCTCTAACTCCCAATTAAGGAATTTGTTCATCCCCAAATTATCATTTTTTTAGTTCATTGAAAATGCCAAGATGATTGTGCTGTGGGACAAGCCAAAAGGCTTTTTCTTTAATATTTTCTTTTCTTTTTTTCTCATTTCTTCTTTTTGCTTGCTCGGTGCTATTCATAAAGCATTACCACCTAGAGACAGGTTGCAAGGGGTCCAAATGTGATGATAGTTTCCATATCACTATTTCAGACTAGGAGAGGCCAAGGGGGAACGTACTTCCTACCAAGCTTCATATTTTCAAGGAACAATGCCCATTACAAACCCACAGTGCCGCTGGGTCCCAAATTCTCCTTTTATTAAGAATCAGTCAATGCAGTTCCACCTTGGGAAAAACCAGTCTCCAAGCCTCAGCCATGAGTCTTTCTCAGAAAAGGGGGCTCTTGCCATGCCTTTCTGGTTCCCTCCTTTGGCCTCACTGCAGCAGACCAGGATGTTAATTGGAAAAGCAAGGCTAATTAAAACCAGAGAAGCAAGAGAAACTGTGCGGGGAGCAGAGGGGGAAAGGGAGAAAAAAAGAAAAGGTAAATCCAAGCACATAATAAGAACATTTCTGCCCTGCTGTTCCTAGGAGGGATCTCATAACAGTGGTGCAACAGCCCAGAGGCAACAAGGAAAAAAATTAAGCTACTGTGTATAACAATGAAAACATCAAACCCTTTGTGTACCATCAAAATGGAAACCAAGAAATAAAGTTAAGATGCTAAACATGTGTTTGAGGAGCACTGAAGCATGCGGCATGTATTTGACTTCCACCTTCTGGGGAGTGCAGGGAGGCATGACTGAGATCTATTAAATCCAGTGATGGCCGAATGCTCTGCAGGTGCATGCAGCTCCAGTCAGGGCACAGACCCTGAAGTTCAGACACACAGATTTTGAAGGGTCATGCCACCAGGCAAACACGCTGCCCCTTTTCCCTTTGGAGAGAAGTATCCTTCAAAAGGTGTCATCCTTCAACTAGACAATTTTGCCTCTCACTCTGGGGCCACCCACCACAGCAGGGAAGTGCATTTACATGTAAGGAAATCATATAAGACCCGAAGTTTGCAAAGAAACCTTTCCTCACAAATGTGACGTCCCAGTTCCTCACAGCTTCTAGAACACTGGTGTATCCTCTTGAATTAAAAAAGACCTTTTTTGTGCTTAACTTCTTCAAGAAGGCTAAATCGCGGGTACTGTAGGAACTTTTCTTTTTTGTCTAGCAAGTAAAAGAGGCAGAAAGAGGCCATGAGGGGTCCAGGAGAGACTCATTTCTCTCTTTGTGCATCCTCTCCTCCCTTTCCTGCCAAGGAGTTGCAGATCCCCAAGTGCCCCTAGTGCTGTTAATCCCTTTGCTGGCTCCATACAGAGCTCACTGTTTCCTGTAGTTCACTGGATTCTTCATGTCCCAGCCTGCACATGTGAAGGAAGAGCTTGTGGCAGCAAATATGGACAAGGTCCTATTCCAGACCACTTTTAGTTCAGCAGCACAGAGGTGACTGCCTCCTTCAGTAATACAGCTTGAGACTCATTTTAAGGCCATTCAGACACAAGGAAATTTAAAATTCCTGACTAACTCCAAAGTCCATAGGAATATATTCAAGTCTCTTAACATGTTTTTCCCATACTAGCCCACTTTCATTTCAGCTGAGAAAGAGGCCTGAATATTCAAAACACAAACAAAATACCAAAATGAAAATGTAATGTATAGTTCACTTTCCTCCCCTCTTCTTAAGCTAACTTTTGTTATTAGCTCAAAAAATTACCTCATTAATTGCCTGCAAGGAACAATTCACAAGATATTTAGCTACTGGGGGTAGGAAAGAAAAGAAAAAAAAGGAAAGAAAGAGAAAGCAATGTATATTGAGAGCTTGAATGCTATTTTACATTACCATAGACTTGTTGGGAGGGCACATTAACTTTTAGTGTTTGTGTCCTGTCCTGTCCCCCTGCTACAGTCAAAGCACCTGTCCCAAACCTGCTTCACCAGCTTAGAAAGGGTTCATATTTCTAAGGCATTTTGACCTCACTCCCTTTGCTTCCTCATCAGGTTCACTGTAAGTGTGATAGGACCTTAAGGACAAGGAGCGGAAAATAAATAAAAGCAGGCAAGGACAATTGCAGAGCGGCCAGTGTTAATGTCACGGTATAAAGGGTCTGTCAGCATTTCCATTAGAAACTCCTATTTTCAAAGGTTTATAACTTGGCCATAAAAATTCACTCTGAGCAGCAGCTGGAAACTTGGCAAACAAAATCTCGCTCAGCTTCGATTGATTTTTCTTTTTCTTTCTTTCCCCCAGTTCCCCATCCTCCTTCATCCTCTGTCTTCTCTTTTCCTCCCCCCCCCGCCCCCCTCTTCTCCTTCTTCTAGACAGTAAGTTTGGGTTGATTTAATCAAAAGAGTGCAGGCATCCTGCCCCACATGATCAGATGCCCTAACACTGTTCACATTTTGCTTTTTCTATTTCCTGCTGCTTTGTTTATAGGGCCTGCAACACTTAGGGAGTTTTGCTTTTCTTCCAGATATTTGGAATAACACATTGTCTAAAATTTTCAGGACAGAGGTCTACTTTGGGCTGACTGCAAGTACCTTGTGCCAATAAATCGAAACCCCACCACTTCTTTGAAGAGAAATAATTCATTAAAAAGAGAGACACATACATCATGAAAGTGCATGTTGCAGTCAGTCCTTTGTGTCACTGAAGCCCAGTCAGAAACATCAGGATAACTCAGTTAGAAATAGGAAATACCATGTCTCCTGCTCTGTGCTGGTTTTGATCCACCAAATCTTTTCTCCTGTCATATGAAGGGCTCATCTACATGGGATGTTTAAATGAATATGACAGCGGCCATCTTGGCTGACACTTGAGACTAAACTGGAAACTCTAAGCATAACACTGTGCAACCTGAATTAAATTGCCTAGGCGGACGGACCAGGCACGGAGAGGGGACGCATAACATATGCTGAACAGCGGGAAGGCAGCTCTGTAGGTGTAAGGAGTGACTTGAATTAAATGCAGTTTGCCTTGGTACAAGTTACTACCCTAACAGCAGCTCTGAGTATTCACAAATAAAGACAGGGAGAGGAATGAGGAAAAGGAAGCAGGTGTATCAGTATCATTGGACAGGGAGATTTAAAAAGAAATGAAGATAGGCTTTTAAGGTGATGCCAAGCAAACAAACATTGTGAAAGCAGAGCAAGGAGACTGAAAAACAAGGCACAAAAGGCTCAGAGTTCAGGTTCAGAAACATCCTGGTGTTTGAGAGGCTTCTCTGAACTGCCTAAGTCAGCAAAAAGCAGATGGTGATTGGGGAGGCAGTAGCCTCTAGCATGAGATTTTCCATTCCATTTTGCATTGGCAAGAGTATAAACTCATATACAAAGCATACCCAAAAGATTTACTAAACAAGGAGCTAAAAAAAGACAAAATAACGATGGTCTGAATTTTGGGTGATCACACACTGGGAGGTGTGTGGGATTATATTCATGCCTGCACACTGGGTGTTGAATCCTACTGAAGGCTTCTTTTTTTTCCCACCACATGTCACAGTAGAATTCAAGCTGGACAAAATGAGGTGACAAGACCAAAATAGCCATGGTGTGTATTATGGAACCCCTGAAATACTCAGTACACTCTTAAATCTAAGCAAAATAAACAATTGCATTAGAAAGGCATAAGGAAATTATGTCAGTATAGACGTAGCCTCTTTATATCACAATCTCATTTTCCAGACTCTGCACATAGCATCATCTTTAGGGTGAGACATCTCCCTCTGCTTTCTGTTTTGTTCATACGAAGCTCCTAAGAGGAAATATAGGTCAGTGTCTCGGGCTTCCTCTAAGTATTTTATATTTCTGCATCAGTTAAACATGAGAATTGAGTTTAGATTTGCAGAGCTTAGTTTTGAGTCCAAAATTCATATTTGGGGTTTTTTTAATCTAAATTTCATACAATCATGTTTGGTCAATGACCTAAGGTGTAAGCCTACTTGCACAGTGGCTTAGAGTTTGTCAATAGAATGTATGACCTCATCTAACTGAAACTTGTATGTCTCAATTACCGTACATGAAACTGATAACACTACCTATCTATCCTTTGGAAAATGTGCTAGAAATAAAGAGAATAAAAAGTCAGTATCAAATTAAACAAGACAAATTTAGTTAGAAATCTTACACTTACATTTCTTTCAGATATGTAAGCTCAGTAAATGCTTGTTTTCCCCTATTAGAGTAGTGGTGTCCCCTAGCAGTGAAAGAAAGGGCAAGCAAATAAAATGTCAGGAGAGAACTGGGGCTGCAAGGAAGCTCACAGAGAAAAGAAGGAACACAGTAATTAGGAGAAGGACTTAGGGAAACAGTTACACCATCCCATGAAGTAATAGATCAAGTGGAAAGGAGAAGAACCAGGAGAGACTTTGTTTTTGATGTTTTTAATTGATGCAATGCATGGCTGATGCCTGAAGATCTGCTACCAGTTTTGTTATTCTAATTAGCGAAGTGTACAGACAGGCAAACCAACATCAAAACCCTGATCCATCGCGGCAGACCTCAGGCAGCTTCAGCAGCAACTGAGGAGATGCGTAAAGCACTGTGACACCAAACACCTACACACTGAAAAAAAGAGATTTATGGGCTAGCATGCAAGACTGGCAGGAAGGCTGTCCATTATTGCAGGATGGAGGCACCTTTGGTGAGCTGTATTTGCAAGAGCAGCAAAGTAAGGCTGAGCATTAAAAGCACAGACACAGGGCTAATAGCTAAAGCCTGCACTTGAGGGGAGTGAGGGGGTTTGCTTCCTCCTCCCCCTTTTTTTTTTTGACAGAGGTTCATGAATATGTTTGATATGGAGATGAAGATTTATATCAGTTAAGATAGGCTAAGTAAAGTTACTGGATAAGAGAGGCTAAGGAGGTGTATGGTTAGGGATTAGAGTGCGATGATAAATGATAATATGCTTTCGTAATTAAAGCGAACCTGATGTTAAAAAGGACTGAAGACTGACTGGTAGATAGAGGTTTGGTTCTATTTACAGTCCAAAGGCACATTTAAACTGCTGGATCTCCCAGCTCCAAGTAGATCCTTTGACTGTGTGATGAGCATGTTTTTCATTTTCTTCCTGACTTCTCTCCTTATTCAGGGCACATCCTTGTTTCTGAAGGGGTGAGGTTTTTCTTTGTGATTGCTATCCAGAAGTCAAGCTTGGAAAATGTGACCTAGTTCTGTGAATATTTGACCTCTCTATCCCTTGCACATCCCATTTTCACCTTCCTCTGTCTCACACAAACTGCCAGTGAAACACCTGCCTGAGATTGTGTCATCTCTTGCGGGGCGGCACAAGGGTGGCATAAAACCAAAAATTGCACACAAGAAGTAGTGTTGCTGATGTTTTCCTCTAAGGGTATTTGCTTTACAGTTCACGAAATGGCTACTCAGCTATAAAAACATCAGTGAGGGATTTAAGTGCATCATACACATCTATCAAGACAAAATAAACTTGGATATAATTGGGTATTTCCCAGTCCCAAGTAAATGACTCAAAGCACTGCAGCTATGTAGGAAGCTAATGTTGGTATATGAGCCCAATTGCCAGTTTATTATTTCTTCTGCTTCCATTCAGAGGTGAATTTTGTGGCCTAAGAAAGCATATGCCAACTTGAAATTAGGAATTTGTGTTATTCAGATGTAAAAGCTGGACATGAAAATTATTTCTTTATATCTTGAGTCTGGAATTATTTTAACAAAAATTAATCCTGTTTCCATAATCACTTTTTGTTTTTGTTGTTTGTTTGGCTTGTTTATTTTGGGTTTTTTTGGAGGGCAGTACACTGATAATACACACACAAAACAAATCACTCTAACAGTGATCTCCACCCTCCACAGAGATTTCCTGCTCCTTGTCACCCCAACCTTCCCACCATTCTACTTTTTTTCTTTTTTTCTTTTCCTAAATAATTCCAGGAAATTCTGTTTGTTTTGTTTTTTGGTTGTTGTTTTGTTTTGGTTTTTTTTCCCCAAATACTTCACATAAATACCAGGAAATGCTGAACATATTTATTTCTAAGGAATCCTTTAGACCACTGCTAGAGGTACATAATGGCATTTGGGTGATTTTAGTTTCTTTGGATTCATGCTAACTTGTGGTACACTATTCTCAAACTTATCTTGTAGGTTTAGCTAAACTCTTACTTGTGCTCAGTGTAGGATACCTGCACCCAGAATGTGGGCATTGTTGTGTACAAGCCTGAACACATATCAAGTTGCCTATGCCTGTGCATGTATGCATACGTATGCACATGTACGCAACACATTCTCAGTGCATTGTTAAACATCTTTTAATCAGAGTCCCTAATTCATTCTTTGCAGTCTTATGATCACCGCAAAATGGTTTTCCTGACACAATCACTTACAGTGGAAACAGGAACCAAGGAGACCAGTAGAGAGTGCAGGATTGAGATAACCAATTTCAGACAAAGCAATTCCAGGTGACTTGCTTTTCAGCAGCGAAGCAGTCTGAAACAGAGCTGCAGAGAATTATCTGACCTCTAAGAACCATGTCCTAGACACGGGACCTTATGGCCATAATCACAGACTGCTGGTTTTTCTGCCTGCAGCCTCCATCTACCCTGTCCCCAGGCAAAAAGCATCCAGAGATGTAACCCCATTCGCTTACTCAGGGGAAATTTTGCATTCCCAAAAATGCAGATCACAATGAGATTCCTTCCCAAACCAGAAAGTTCACAGGGTCCCTTGGCACCTATAACTTTATACACACAAAGGGAAAGAGCTGTATTCACCAGCACAGACTATTATAATTTAAAAAAAAAAAAAAAAAAAAAAATAAATAAACCACCCAAAAAAACAAACAACCCAAAGGCCAGCCAGACACTCTCTGGACAGCCCCATTTGTATGGTTTATGGCAGGTGCAAACCTAGAGGCCATTAAAAAAAGCTTTAGCTTTTAGAAGACATGTCCACAGCTTACTGTCTTCTGAATAACACTGTTGTCTTCATTACACTGCATTTATTTTGTGAATCATATTTTCCATGAGCAGTTCTTCATTTTTAACTCCTCATGTTTCTTCTTTTTTCACAAATGGGAGGCTTAAGCCCTTGAGCATTGTTTCTTACCAAAACAAGAGTCATCTGTGGAACTTTATACAGCTATCAGATAAGAACGATATTATGATGTTTTCTGTGCTTCACTGCTTTGCTACAGTCAAACTAACTAACTAACAAAGAGTTAAACTCTTTTTCTAGAAATGATGCGTAGCTAAACTTGTGTGGGAGTCTAGTATATTCACAGCCTCAGACAAGTTATGTGTGGCATCTCACAAAACCCCACGTTCTTTAACGGTCAAACATGCAGCAAATGTGTTTACTTTAAGCACAACCAACTAAACCAAAGCATTATTAAGTGATATTTCTGTAACCTGCCTGGACACAGTGAAAGGTCTTCACACCATCTGAAGAGACACAGTGCAACTGCTTCAATAAACAGAGAAAAACAGTTAGTTCAGTAGAGCCGACAGCAGATGTATTTGCTCTGAAGAGTTCTCAGAAGGATCCTGTCCCTGTTTGCTACCAAGGGACATCAGCCATAGACTGGCACCTATATCTGAGTCATCTGAATATCTATTCACCCAGCTCTCATTCCCTGTCCAGTGCTGACTATCTGCAGCAATTTATGAGCACTCATGTCCACTGCACCAAGGACCCTAGCTCTTTACTAGGCAGAGCATCGCTGACTTTGCTTTGAGATGCAGTAGGTCCACATCCAGCCTCAAGATGTGACACTCCAAGGAACACTGTGTCAAGACCCACTACAGTACACATTTCCTATTCTAAGTCCAGAAGCAATGTGTGTGTGAGGATGGCTGCTTGCAAGAGTAACCTAAAGGTTAAGTGACTTGTTTCAGAACTCGATGCATTTGCAAGAGACATTTAACACTAAGAAACAGCTCTTATTTCCTCCTTAGTAGGAGGAAAAACCAGTCTCCATCAGTAACCACAAAAGATGTTGGACAATCTAACCCAGAAGCAGGGATTCCTTATCTGACTATGGATGTTTTTGTCCACACTGCATTAAAATGGGTGGTTGTGAAACAAAAGGCAGTAGAGACACTCTGGTGCTTCAGCATTCTTCAGAATAGCAAGGGCTTTGCAGATTGCAGTATCCAACTCAATTAATATGGAGGTACATAGGGGCAGTAATCTAGGTGTGGGTTTATGTACGGGTAGGTAGATGCAGATATCCTTACAGTACACTTCTATATAGATATTTATTTATCTATGTATGTATATATAAAATCTTCAAGACAGACAAAATGCACACAGCTGTTAGCAGCTGAAGCAGGTCTTAATTACACTCAGGTTGTCATGGTAATGTCTGACAAGCTTTACCTTCCTGGATGGGAACGTTTGCCCCCTTGGAGTTTCAGTGTACCAAGAGAGAGGTTCTAAGGAAAATTAGAATAAAACACACAACTTTCCCTGGCCTTTGAGTCTTCCTGCCAAGGCAAAAGGGCTGGAAAACAGTAGTGCTCCACAGGACTAACACATCAGAACAAGGCAAGAGTAAAAAGATACAGGAATTCAAAGGATGTTGGCACTTAAAATACTTGTTTTGCTGAGAACCAGAATCCAGCCTAAGATCTGGAAAGATTATTGTCATTATTTTTCATTATTTTTTAACATATGTGAGGCATCGTTAACTTCAATATTTATGATACACAAAATCATCAGAAGTAACGTGAGCTTTTATTGCTATTATTCAAGTAAAAAGACTGATGGGAGAAGCATGTTACCCATTTCACATATCATCTTTAATCAAACCAGTGACACAAACAGTGAAGGAACTTAGGTCTGTTCTAACTACAAGTCCATATTCTCTGCTTAAGGGCAGCTGGTTTAATATGCATTCATCTATGTCTCACAGCTTTTTCTGAATAAATTCTGCCATTCATTGGAAGAGCATTAGAAAGCATTCAGAACTAGGAACGAAAAAATAACCCAAAAAACAAATAGTTATGGATCTGATTCAGGAAAAGACAAGAAGCCATTTGGACTCTTTATTTCAGCAGCAGATTGCTAAGAAAATACTGAATAGTAAGGACAAAACCCTTTGGAGCAGCGACCTAAAGGAAGTTACAAAGCAAAACTCTTGCCTTTCCCTGTGTCAGAATCAAATAATTCATTTTCCCTTCAAATACTTTGTAAATATTATTATTACTATAAGATGTTCAACAAGCTTCCCCTTTCCTCCTTCCCATGTCTTAAAAATGAAAAAAAAAAAAAGAACCTAAAATCACGTATCTAAAGCATCACACACTAAGACTACTTTAATTTCTCTGGATCACATACACATTTTCCTGAATAGATGGCAAAAATCAGCACCATGGTGCGCCATTCCAGTGGTAAGCATCCAGCTGCTGAGAGTGGTTTCAATACACTTAGGAAGCACAGGATGGGAGTCAACGATCTGAATTTTGACTTCAAGTTTGAATTACTCAACCTAGCCTTCTCTTACAGGCAGTGAAGATAAAGAGGCATGAAGGGAATGTGTCTCTGAAGGTGTCTGTCCCTTTCCTGGTTATAAAATCGGCCCCCAGAAGAGCCCACTTGGGCGTGGACTTTCAGATATTGGAGATTGGGCAAGATCAGTCTCCTACAACAGGTCTACAAAAGCCTACAAACATACAAGTGAGCGTGTCAATGGCAGTTCTGCTTAAATCATGTTAATGTGGCTCAACAGCCTCACTTCACTCTTGTACAAAAGGATGCTAGTGATGCAGAATTCATGTGTTTGTACAGCAGGCCTCCAAAAACTACTGTAATACATCTAAGAAAGAAGAACTGAAAATCCTAATGAAAGCAAATTTGCATACAAATGAAAGTTATTTTTGTATGCACTATTCCCCCACCTCCAGTTTCATTCTCTTCTTAGAAGCTCAAGGATGCATAAGACACAAGGAATTACTGCTGGACAGAAACATTGTTCCCATTCCCCACAACGAGAAGAAACAGCAAAATTTCTCACAAAACATACTTGACTATCTCTATGCATTGATGAGTTTACTTAAAAGGGGGACAAAAAGACTTTTTTTTTTTTTTGTAACTTAAAGAAGGGGATGAATAATGAAGCAGAAATCAGAAAAGGCATAATCTCTCTGGGCCTCTCCCCAAATTTTAGAGGGCATAATGCTCAAGGTTTTATTGCAAGATGACATTTTAATACTAAAACCTCTCTTTAAAATAAAAAAAAAAAAACAAAAAAAAAAGAAAAAAAATTATTATTCTTTTTTACTGAGCACTGAATGTGCGTTATTTTCTCTCTGAAGGCTTCTCACATATTAACTTACAGCTTTTTGCATCATCTCTTCCTAGGAACCTATGTTTCTAACTTCCACTCCTCTCTCTCTTCCACCCCCTCCCCTTAAATTTTATTATTATTTTTTTCTTTCATTTCATAAGCTCTCAGCTTTTTAATATGAGAGCTTTTTATTTCTATAAAACTGCAGCTGCTTTCATTTAGTTTTATGGATTTAATGTATTTAGAGGTTCCAAGAGAAGCTTGGAGCTGGCAGTATTATCCAGACGTTTGCTGCTTAGTGCCTTTTCTAATGACAAGACTTATCTGATTCAGAACATTTCATATCTGTAGAAAAATTAATTCTCTCTCCCTTTGTCTTTAGGCCCCAAGATTTAATTTGTTCAGGGGATTCTTTCAAGTACTTTTTTTTTTTTCCCCTTTGCAGATACCCTGATGACTTACTTCCAATGCTGAAGTTGTTCTTCCTGCTGGCATTTGAGTCTGAACTATTTGCAACTTGGTACTTATGTGCCTTGACATCACCATGGAATTTGAGCTGCTTTCAGTATTTAATGCATTTTGTTCTCTTGCTCTGTGATGTAGAGGTTGCTATTGTCACCCTTTAACATACACGGAAATGAAGCAAATGAGGAACTAGAGCTCATATCTATAATTGATCCATATTGATTTCAATATGAGCTACACACCTAAAATACTTTCTTGAATGTAACCTTAAGTGATTTACTCAAGTTCAAACAGGAAGTTTGCTGAAGGAGTAGAAGTGAACCTGGGCACGGTATTTAAGGTCATCATTCTTTCTACCAAAATACATCCCGATCTGTGGTACGGTTTCCTGGTGGCATTGTGTATGGCAAACCAAAGAAACACATCCATCAGAGAAAACAGGTTAACGAATGGTTGAAACTTTTTTGGAGATTGACCTCAGTATTGGGAAACCCAGTAAGACAAGTTGTGCAATTTAACGAAACTCTGAAGATGAAACTAGATGAGCTACGACTGTCTTGTGCTGGTTGCAGGTGGTCAGCACATGAGGCAGCCTATCAGTATTCACAAAAAAACCAGGTTCTTTCATGAGTTTGAACATTAGACAAGTATATTCACTTAAGACTACTTTGTCCTCCCATCAGAGAAACCCAAGGACAGCAGCAGGATGCTAAGACATGTACCAAGACTTTGCAATTACTGAAACACCATTTTAGTTATCACTTGTTATTACTCTGTCACCTCTGTAGCACAGGAAAAAACTTCACCTGTTCAGAAGCACAGTTATTATCCATATCTATTTTCTCTATTTCATCTCTCTACTTTTTGTCCTCTGCAATAACTCCTGAGGACCTTTAGAAGCCCTCACACTAGCCTTCCTCTTCACCCCATCTATTAACCTGATCAGCAATGAAAAAGTTCATTGCAATATTCATCCATCATTTTTAGGCTTTATGGTTAATATCCTTTAATACATTTATGGGGAATTCACGCCTTGCAGAAGTATAGTTTCTAATCACCTGAGACAGTTCACTGTCTTTCTTGGTTAAACTCTTCCTGCATTATTCTTGCAATATTAAGAACTAGACTAGTGATAATGGAGATTCCTTATGAACAGTTCTCAAGATATTTCACCCATCCTATTAAAAAATAAATAAAATCACCATATGCACATTTAAAAATTATTGGTTTTGCAATCTAAGCCTGAAAATGTGTATATTAAAAATTGACAATAAAAGCAGTTGCAATTAGATCTGAATTTAAATTTCTAAAGTTATGAAATGTTTGAAAAAACAACATTCAGGAAAAAAATCAACCCTAGAATCAGACAATAAACTTTCTTCAAAATTATAAAAAAATTTCTTTCTGTCTTTCAAGTAAGCTACTTGTGTATCCTCCTTTTCAGGAAAACTAAAACTGTAACAGGATTTGAATTTGGGAGTGGTTGTGATAGGGACTGGTTCTAGAGGTCAAAAGAGAGAAAACAACAAAAACAGTAAAATAAATTTCTGTGCTGCCTTTCCTCTTCTTCCTCTTAAATCTTAAATGGAAAAATAAACTTTAAAGAACTAAGAACAGAAGTCTGACTGAGAAGGAAATATATTCTCATGTTTTTGTTTCCATTTGTTTAAAGATCTGGGGATTAAAAACCTCAACCCCCCAATACATTGAATTCCTATAATCTCTACCCCTTTAAAAGCTTATGTTTATGAGGCATTTCAATAAAATGAAGAGGAAAATATTTGATACTTTGCTAAAGAACAAAACCACAAAAAATACCTTCAGGTATACATACCATAAGGAAGCTGAAGGGCACCCCTCTAACCCTATTTTATGCATTCCCATGAACCTGCTTTCAAGACTCTTGATGGAAAAACTCATAAAATGGTTGTATGCTATCAGATAATAGAGGCAGGCCAGTTATAAGTGCATATGCCAGCACTCCTGAAACAGGAGAGAGGACTAGAGATAGGTATGGGGCTGGCTCTGTATTTCCCATCTGAGTCCCTCAAGACTTGAATACGTGTGTTAAATGCCTCACTGACCACTGAAGAAAGATTGTGCTAGGTGCTGCACAGAGGCAGACAGAATCTTTTAGAGCTTACAACCCAAAGAGGTAAGATGGCAAATAGAGGTGACAGCAAGTGACTTTTCCAGGATCACAGCCAAAAGGTCAAGCAAAGGATGAAGTGGAAACAAAAGTCAACTTGTCAGCCCAAGGGAGTCCTTGAGTAAGTTGTAGAGAGAGAAAGTGTCTCTCCAGATGCTCGCTCCACACGTGGGCACCTTCCCTGAATACACATGTCTGAGGAGAACCTGCACAGGGAAGTACTTTCCATAGTACTCTCGGGACATGATCAGCAGAGGACTGTTCTCTAGCTTCAGGATGAAATAGATGCATCCTCCCTGGAAACCCGCCTGGCTAACACAGCTGTCACTCTTTGGGCCAGGGTCCAGGGACAGGGAGTTTTTTTCCTATAGGGAGAAGGCAATACTGATGGGAATAGAGGGTGTCACAGCAGCGAGTACGTTGCAGTTCCCCAGCAACTCTGCAAAAACATTCTTCCTTGTTTAACTCCCCAACAGAGCTACACACATAGCTGGACTCCATACGTTCCATTTCATATCTCTTCTCTTATAAACCTTTATTAAGGCTTTATGTTACACAACTATCACCGATACAAAACTATTGCATTTAGGCTTCCAGGCGACTGAGTGCATTAAAACTCCTTGCGTAGAATGGCAGGAACCAATTCCTCATTTTTACTGGCTGGGAACTGAACCTTAATAGGCCACAGAACACAAAACTCATAAACCACTGGAGTAAGGGGAGGAGGGGAAAGGGGGAATGAGGAAGGAAGAGGGGGAGAAGTTTGTTGCTGAGGTTATGAAATTATAACAGACGAAAACAAAAGACGTGAAGCAGGGCGCAGTGAGGAATTCTCCACGCATGGCAGAGTTAACCTTGCCACTGATGCCCAGCAGCTGGAGGGGAAACAAATAAAGCGGGACCATGCTCTTAACAAAAGAAAGCATTGTTCCTTGACACTGGAATAGCAGCAACCTTCATCTCCAGCCCTTGCGCTCCTCGGGAGAGGCTAGGGATATGCTGGCTCAGGCATGAGTTGCCTTTGCCTAGCAACCAGTGCAAAGTCTGTCTGTCGGCTTGGCCTACAGTCACTTCATCCTGCCTTTCCCCCCTTCTCCATGCACAGTGCAAGGTCTCCAAACTCATTTGTCATACTTCAGCTTTGTCCACCTTTAAGCCCATTAGAAGAATGCACTGCTCATATGCCAACTGCATGTAGCGCAATGATTTACATCTTTAGGTAGTTCGTTCCATCCCCCTTCATCTTATTTTGCTTTTGCAGCCTCTCATCGGGAAGCTTTCAGAGGAGGGACCACCTGTTTTGAGAAGATACTTAACCCAACACATTCACCTAGGAGGTGGTGCTGGACATTCCTCAAAGCACACATATCTCTTTCTGCCTGTCTGTGATGTTAAAATGTCTATTTCTGCTGATGGAAACACATTCTGAGTAAAAGAATGTTTTACATGCAAGGACAAAACAAAAAGAAGTGCGGTTAAAAGCTACTGTCTAAGATGGACTGCTTTCCCCAGTATACATCAGGTACTGTAAATGCAGGAACTTAGCAGACCGGAGAGGAAAAGTCAGATCTACAGTTCTGAACACTTCTCAGTTAAATTCCGCACACATTTATTGTGATGCTGAAAGTTACTGGCGGGATCCTTCCATGCTGTGCCACTCCAACCTGAACCACAACAGGCTGGGGATGATACTGCTTCCTGGCATAGTGAGAAGTCCTTTCACTCCCTTGTCCAAGAAAGGAGCTTATTACGAAATTAAACAGGCCAAAATGCACAAGACAAGCCCAGTAAACACAGTTGTGCTCCAGTCAGCATCAGAAGGGCTGGCTGGTCTCCAGAAGTTAGTCCCTGCGTCAGGATTGCTTCAAATCAGAATAAAAGATAATCTCCCATTTCAGGCACCAGAGAGATATTTACTTGGTGTGTTCTGACTTTGAAAACCAGAAATTACAAGAAATATGGCACCAGTTACCTTCCAGAGCTTAAAGTTATCATAATGCCATTCTTCTAATTACAAATTAGACTCTTAAGAGCAAGAATCAAAAGGATCGTGATTCCAGGTAAGAGAAGCATGTATTAGGTAAGCTTACTTCCCTGGTATCACATCCCAGCCCACCATGAGGAATCCCCTCCCCTCCCCATCAGGCTCCTCTTTCAAACTATTTTTAAAACTTACAGGAAATAATTTTAAATTACAAAATCTGTGTGGACAGGGGAAGAATATCTCAAAACAAGGAGAGACTTTTGTTGTTGTGTGATTTGTTTTTTTTTCCTTTCCCCTCTGGAAATATTTTTCATTTGAAAATAAGGTTCTGGAGGGGGAGTTTTAGCAGTACAGGGAGGTTACTAGACAGGTTAGTGTTTGGGATATACCAGGCCCTGGGAAATTACACCCACAACCCAGTCTGGCGGTCAGCCTAAACACAGTGCTACAAGATGCTGAATTCAGTCATGCTAACCCTGGACCAGCATTGACAGGAGTGAGACAGACACTTGTTCTCACCCTAATGGGTTGCTAGAGCAGCACCAAATTTTCTCATCAAAAAGCTTTTTTCTATAAAAAGGTAGAAGGGATATTGGTTGCTGGGGCTTTTTTTTACATTTTTAATGTTATCAAATTTAATTGAAATGAGCTACTTTGTCATCATGGCTTGTTATCGATTGCAAACTGAACATTCTCGGCAAAACTGGGATGAGCAAGAGTAAATCTTACATAAAAAACACAGTTCTATTGATCACAGCAGCCACCACTGGCCCTCCACTGAAGCAACAACCGGTTACTTTAATAAAAATGTAATCCTCCAGTAGAGAGGAACCCATCTGCCTTCCAATCCACTCTGCACCATATTCTTCCAAACGCTCTTGAGAGAGAAAGCAGCCCACTCCATCGCCCTAATAAAACACTATTACTATGCAGTGACACCACCACACTTGATTTAAGTGCATCTGGCATTTTCAGGTGTAATGCCTGAAGCAATAATACTAAAAACCCAGAACAACCCTACTTATGCCCTCTGGGAATTGTGTGTATGTGAACTAAGTAACTTATAGAGTTCTTATTTCCATAGTATCAAGCTTTTTACATTCTGTAATGTATTTATCCTGCTACTACCCAGGGGAAGGGGAGGTCAGTTCTGTTCCTCTTGCTTTCCCAACACTTACTTACATCTTCATTTTCACCTGAATCTTGGTATGGGAGTAGGGCTACAACGCTTGGTTGTGGGTCATGCAGGAAGACACTGCTGTGGCTGAGAGCTGACTTTGACACTAGTCACAGGTCAGACTCCAGGCTTTGCTGGAAACCATTTGGTGAAACCGAGTGTGGTAATTGTGGCAGGTGTTGGGACTTCTATCTCCATCTTTATTGCTAGGAAATGAAATCCAGCTCCACAGACACTGTTGTACACACTTCCCTTACACCACCCATACTTCTAGGCTCAAAGTGGGGAAAATGGGGCCCAGAACCTCCTGCTCTCATGCTGAACCCCATAAGATGTCCCTTGTCTTGTCTTTCTTCTCTTTTTCCAGTGTTTAGGCTGGGACCTAGGAGTTTCCACCTCCAAAAGATACCTGGGGAGGAACTGTGGCAACCCTCTCCCATTTGCCAGGATCAGGACAGCAGGCACACATACAGTTTCAAGCTTGCTTTTCTGCACAGTACTGTGCAGTTCAGAATCAGTAAGTAGAAGAGGTTCAGGAGATGACTGGGGGTGCATGGAAGCAAAGAGTTGGATTTTGATCTCACATAAACCGAGCAGGCAGGGGGACCCACAGACCAACGGAAGTTGGAAGGGATTGTGCAAGGGCATAGATGGAGCAAAGGAAACATCTGCCCTGCAGTTCTAACTTAAAAACAAGACTGACTCCCTTCTCCTGCTGTCTCCCTGGAGCACTTCCTGCCAAAGAAGTGGAGCCAGTGCTCCAGAGAAAAAGGGATGAGGAGAAAGAGCCGAAACAGGGATTCAATTCCCTTCTGTTACAAGCTGGACTCTCAGACAAAAAAGGACACACATAGCTCCTGCGTGGCCATGCTATGCTGGGGACTACAGGGCCTCTGCTCAGCAAGCCAAGGAGTTAATAGAAGCAAAACAAATCCCCCTTATTTGCCTCAGGGTTAAGGGTCAGTGTAAGTAAATCATTAATTAACACGCTGGTGCCTCAGTGCTATTGACAGGGTTTTGTGTACACAGTGAGACTGTGGCACCCCCTGCAATTAAGCAGGCAGTGAACTTTCCTCCTCCTGCTGTCTCCTGCTTGGCTCAAGCAGGCTCACTTATTCCCTGTCCTCATTGGAGGCTACTCTCTATTCTTCCTCTCAGCATGGGGTACCAGCCACCCCCATGCTCATGCTTCTTGCCTGCCCAGCAGAGCCCTCTTCAGAAACCAAGCCTCCTCATTTTGTTGCTTTCCAACCTAATACAGCACCTGCTCCTTTAAAAACCTCACTGGCTATGCATCCATCAACATATGCATTTATTTGACTTTCCTGCTCAGGCAAAGCTGCGCCTATAGCCTCTAAAGAGCTCACAGATGCTTAGTGGTAAAGCATTAGACTTCAGACACGATAGTTCCTCGAGAGAAAAAAGGTATTCTTCACCCTTTAGACCACGATTTTAAGAAAAACATGAGATCTTAATACCTTACTAATGACACCTGGAGTTTTGTTTTGTTTTTTTTTCCTAATTCTCATCAAAACAGGTCTGTTGACAGACTGATTTCTATGCCAGTTGGGAAATTGCCGCATAAAGAACAGTTGTCTCAGAGACTCCAGTCACAGATCCTTTTAACAATCAGACCCAACAGTGTCAGAGGAGCTCATGAGAAATTGGTTTCACACTTTTCTTCGCAGAGGAGTCTGCTTTCTTTTGTTTGCTTTGGGTTTCAGAAAGGTCTTGGCCTGCTGTCTGAAGGTCTGAGGTTGATAACAAAGACCAGCTGCCTCTGAGCTACATCATGCTGAGATCAACGCTTCTTTTGAAGCTGAACTTTGAGTCCCAGGGACTTCAGCTGGAAACCCAAGATCAGGGTTCATCATTCCCAAATTCAGAATTAAACATCCCACCAGTCTTACGTGATGGGACAGCCCAAGGCCTGCCAGTTCCCAAAATACAAATCAGAGACTTTCCTGGCAAAATCCTGATGTGTGGTTACTAATCAAAAGCAATTACAGATATCCTGATCTACTTAAACACTTTTGAAATAAAAGCAACTGTACAGGCACCTTCTTCTACTCAATGAATCATATTAGTTTAATATTGTCTTAAAATCTTTGACATACGTTTCATGTGAGATAGGAATGAGATGATAAACATGATCTTAATACAGTAAGACCTCAGAGAATCCCTCATCCCCCTCTTGAACCCATATGAATTATGATCATATTAATCCAATTGCCACAACGATTTGTCTCCCATACCTTTTATTTCTTTTAGGAAATTCAGGTAAGTACCCAGTCATTTCTTAGTTATACCACTAAAATATTGCTACTTTGGGGAAACGGTACAGTAAAAACCCTCTGGTATAAAGCTGACTATCTTCCCACAGCACTTCCTAGAGGGAGCGCTGGAAGGTCTGATGAAAATTGGGAAGGGGAAGAACTTGGATGAGCATCTCCAGAAGTTATGCTACATCTTTGCTCAGATTTTGAGGTACCTCAGATATGAGAGACTAGTATGTCCTCAAGAATTTAAATCGCTCACAAGTCTGCCTCATTTCAAAGCTTGAATACTAAGATATCATTAATTTTATAGATGTCTCCAGTGCATTAGAAACAACTGAAATTTCAAGTATGCTGATGGGACTAACCTGTTCCAACCTATGCCTCCCTGCCACTTCTTTATATCCAGGTACTCTCTTTTTGCACTTGCAAATTGTTGCCAGAAATAGTAATTTTCACTCGTATACTCTTACAGATCATCCACATGCTGGCAAAATTTCTCTATGCAGTGCTCTTCTGGATCATCTATCCTGGTATTTCTGGCCAACAGGGCAAAAGTTGAGGGAATCAACACTTTCCTCCTTCTTCAGAGTATTCCACTGGTATTTGCCATCTTTGTCTTTTAGCATCCAGTTCACAGCCCTTTCACTAGTTACATGAAAATGCCACCCTGTACAGTTTCTGAAGCCAATGGATGTTAAAAGCAGAAAGCTGCTAGCAGCCAAATTAACATCACATAATTAGTCTGATGCATAAACCTCTTAAAAAAGTACAGGGCATTTGGTGTCAAGATTAGACAATTAACTTTGTCAGAGCACAGGAGAATGCGCTGAAGCGCTTACATTTGCAACATAGTATTAAGTCTGCAATTCTCACTGGGACTTGTGTGAGTAAATACTCTAGGTCAAAGCCTTGACAGCCTTATTTAGATTTTGCTCACTTAGTGCAGGCTCTGCTCAAGTAAAGACTACATATAACCCAAGGAAAGACCTGAGAGTTTGACTCTGTGTTTTGACAGCCTATAAAAGACCGGCTGAAGTGTAAGCAGGATCAGCAAAAGTAAGTCCTTCCACATACACATCTTGCCTGAAACCAGTGTTGTTTTACAAGCTAGCCAAAACATGACTGTTCAGTGCAGCATATTCTGCATGCCCCAGCCAGCCAAGTTTTAAAAATATCCCAAACTGGGGAAGGGCTTCTGCCAATTTCCTTTATGTTGAGATGTGGCATCAATAGAGTGATCCATCAGCAATTCCTATCTATGATTAAATGGGCTCTTTCC
>NW_009932209.1:29996-49103 GCF_000696875.1 Nestor notabilis
AGGGAGATTAGCACCTGTCTCTCTCTCCTGCTTATCAGTGGCAGGTGCTTAAGTGAAGCAAGATACCAGCTCTGCTAAAGTGAACAAAGCTCCCAAAAGATAAGATGGATGTGCCAAGGCCACTGAGCAAATGCTCGCTCAGGAAACAGAGCAAATGAGTCTCCATCTGTTTCCCAAAGGTGGCTTTGTGAGCTGATAGGAGGAACATAGTAATTTGTTAATATGGAGAATATTAAGAGTCGATGTACAGTTACTAGGAGAAAGCTTTTTGCAGCACAAACAAATTTACTGGCCTTGCAGAATCTTGGGTACCTCGGTAACTCTACAGTGTTAGGAGCCGACAAGCAGAGGCTAGCTCTGTTCAAGCTAATCCCAGAGCTGAAAGATCAAGGATCCTAAGGCAGAGGCATGGACGTGAGCCTACTCTGATCATACTCACGTAGCATCTGAGCTAACAAGCCCCTGTTCTTCCCAGATAGCACTCCATGCAGCTCAACTCTTTCAGCTTCATAGCTGGATCTCTGTATCATATTCTATTTTGCAACCACCTGGTTTAAATTCTGGATAGTAAAACACCTTTTGTAAGTAGAATTTCTACTGCAGAAGACTCTTCAGTACTGAAGAGCTTAGGTGTGTGGAAGCAAGAAAACAAGGTGAGAACTTAGCCACCAGGCTTGCTGTTTCATTAAACCATGTAAAAGCTAGAAGGGATATTGTCATCACTATGTAAGGAATAGAGAAGGAAAAATATCCCCATACTTTCAGTTTTGCTTAAATGTTTTCTAGACATCTGTAGGAGCACTTGTTTCTACTCTTCAAATTACTGGGCATATAACATCAGAGCAGCACAAAAGTTGTACTCATTCACCTCAAAGCAGAAGTTTTGTGCTGTGATGCTGCTCCTTGCACCATTGGAGCCTCAAAGTTTTCACAATTCAGATGCTTTGCAAAAGTTTTAACTCACAAGCACTAAAAGACTTACGTACACAAGAACTGGAATGCCTGTGTGCAAGCTGACACCACAGCATGTTGATGTCTAAAGTCTTTGCAGAATATGGATAATACTTTAACATAGTAAAAGTAGATGTCATTTGGCCTTCTCAGTTTAAGGAAAAATTAGGTCCTTGTGAATTTATTTAATGTAAATAAACCTTCTATTTATCTTTGTCTTTAATAAATTCATACATTAATAGGAAATTCTTTATACAAGAAGACCCGCTGAGTTACATCATCCCATTTTAAGAGATTTCCTGTTGGTAGAAAACAAAGCAGCGACCTGCAAAGGCCTAGTGCTCAAAAGGATTTAAATAAACACAGATAATTAGGTCAGTTAACCTTGCAAATTAAAACAAGCACATTGTATTATCTCCAGTTTATCCTAAAAGAAAATATGAAGTTGCCTCAGATAAATAGTTTAATACAGACAGAGAAGAACTTATACAAGCAGCATAATGTTATATCTTCTAAGCATGTGGGCTAATAGGATGAAAACCCACTTTCTGACTAGCTTCATTTTAGAGAACTGGCTGATGGTTTGCATGAGAACAGAGGATCAGATTTAATTCACAAGCCATGTTGTCTGAGCAGTTTCACCTGACCACTCAGACAGCTTAAGCCACTGGTCTTGGGTCACTATTGAATAGAAAAGAATAGATGGGATCACTGCACATTCAACTACTGCTCTCCAAACACTGTAGAAGAAAGCCAAACATTTAACCTTCATTAGGCTGAAGTTAGGGCAAATGAGTCACACCCACAGTCACAAAATGTCACTTTATGACTCAGGCATCTACTTTCTTTTTGAAAGCAATAATTGCAGTTGGGGTGAACTCCCTTACACAACCAGAAAGCTTGGTGTTGCTCATTAGACACACTACAGAAAAAGAATCCCAGATTGAGAGTTGTTCTAGCAGCTGGGTGACACCAATTATCCATTAGCATCAGTGTGCCAGCTTGGGTCACAATAGGTCACCTACCAGCAAAATTTTCTTTGTGGTCAGCAGCTTAGGTGTGCAGCAAACAGGCTGCACCAACAATTGCCTATGAGTGTCAGTGTGCTAGAGATGATCTGCACCACCAGCCATGGCTAAGTCTGGCCTGAAAAATACTACTCCATTTAACAAACATTTCAAGGCTGTGAAGCGTATTTCTCTCCTGTGAAAATACCAAGATTTTAAGAAATACGACTGCATATTATCCAGTGATTAAATATAATTTTAAAAAAGAGTTTTCAACTGTTTCTAGAGTAGGTTTACTTATTGTTTTTTATCTCAGATGCCATCAAAACAGGATAGACAGAACCTCTTGGTCAAAATACTGTCCTGGATCAGAGAAAAAAAAGAAATATGCTGAAAACAATATTGCTTCAGAAAATATTTCAGTGCTTTCCAGGAGAAGTAAAAGGTTTGTTTGCTTATTTTTTCATCATCTCTGATTGTAAGATTTGGCAACACCTTACATTTTAAACAGGAAAGGAAATAGCTGCAATCTTAGCAGTGAACTGGACTGCACTACAGATCCTGAACACAGGCCACTTGCTGTTCACTACTGAAAAGTGTAGATATTCGGTCCTGTGGCTAGGAGCTGCTATTCTCTGGCAGATCTGTCACTGCTGCTGATGACACCAGTTTTCATGACCAAAACTTCAAAACTCTCAAAAATGCGTTGCAAAAAACAGCTCTAAATGACAGATTTAATGCTCTTCTGGTGTTTGTTTGTTTTGTTTTGTTATTTGTTTGGGGGGAGGGGGGTTATGTGTGTTTGTGTATGTGTGTGTATGTATGTGTGTGTTGGTTTGGTTTTTTTTGTTTGGTGGTTGGTTTGTTGGGTTTTTTTGGTTTTTAATTTGTTGGGAGGTGTGTGCATATGTATATATACACACACATACATACATACATACATATATATATATATATTTTCTGAGTCTGGTTAGCAGATCTACAGAGAAACAAGCTGCTGCCCTGAATAAAATAGACTTTTAGAGTGATCACTTTATGCTCTATCACCTAACCTGATTTACCAGGTCACATAGGCCACTAAGGTTTGTAAAGATATTACTAAAACCGTAGCAGAAATGGGTACCCACACAAGTAGACTTCAGAAAAGTAGACTGAAAACTGAATATATCACAGGGCTGAACTGATATATTTTTTGTTCAGGGTGCATTTAGGTTGCACACCAAACATATGCTGGAATCTCAGTTTGATTTTCAGGTTCATTTCTGTATACATAATGAAATTCCTAAGTCAAGGCTTGATTACCGACTGCCCTTGGTTACCAAATCGTTTTGGTTAGCCTAGCAAACAAGCCCAAATTTGCATCTGCGTCTCTGCAGATAAATCCCCTGGGCTGGCACAGGAGACAGTTACGGCACTAGGAGTGCATCCCTTAATGCCACAGGCTGTACTATGCATCCCTGTAAAGAAATTCACAGTGCTTGGTTACTAGCTGAAACTTGAACATTAAGAGGAAAAAAAAGAAAACAATGTGAAAAACCACAGAACACAACACCAAGATGAAAAAAAAAAAGTAAATAAATAAATGCACCAGAAAATAATTTGACTGCTGAAATGTTAGGGAATGGATCTTCCCTCATTTATTTTAAACTCCTGCTTTTTGCTGCAGATCCAACACACTCGAGTTTCATTTCAGAAAGTAAAGCTGCTAAGCAGCTACCAAATGACCTTTGCCTCTCAGATGAGTATTTATGGCAGGCAACACATACATCAACAACAACAAAAAGTTTCCCCAGTAACGAAAATGTTTCTGCCAGCAATGTATCTTTTACAAGCTTGCAAGATGTACCGAGAGTATAATAATCAGATTAAAATCACATCAAACTATGTTGGCAAGTCAAGGTGAAGGCCTTTGGATTGTTCTCATGAATAGCCCTATCCAGACCTATCAGGTGATGATAAATTCAGGTTTTTGCTTGGTTGGTGTTTTTCGAATTTGCTTTAAGGCGTTACAGTACTTAAGAGCCAAGAGGTGGGAAAACAGCTCGTATTTTAGCATTTCTTGCCAGTATCCAACAATAGTGAAAAAAACCCAAGATTTGTCCTGTGCAGGGTGTGCAGCAGACCTCATAATAAACACTTTCTGTGCCTCTTTACAAAAGACTTTAAGAGCTCTTCCTTTCACAGGTGGAAGCTAAAGCCTCAGAGAGGCAAAGTAGTTTGCCCAATTTAATTTATATTTCTAATAGTTAACTTAGGAACAAACTTGAACCTCAAGGCCCAGGATGGGATTATATTTCCTTCCAGGATCACAGGGACCAAAATTAGCAGATAGGTTTACTGCTTCTATTTACCACAGAACAAGAATAGTCAAGAGTTCTAAGTTGCTAAGCACAGGGAGAAATGCTGAACTCCCAGTGCTTTATTTCCATCTCCATGAAGTGCATGCCTGAAAGTCTGTCTTGAATCTTTCATTTTCAGATGGCATACAGCAGCCTGTGAATAGGTGCTTGAAATGGATGCTATGTCCATGTTACTCCCTGCTTTCCCCTCCCTGCAGAAGGCCACCTGGGAAATGCAGACAAGCATTGACAAAAGAAATGCTGTCATCTGTCAAGGCAGATTACCAAGTGTGAGAACAGGAGTTCAAAGCATTAATATCTGCTCTGCAGATGTAAAGAATAGCAAAAGCCTACCCAGGTGCCTGCGATACCTGAGGTGAGCAGCATCTAGCCAGTCTACCTACAGGTAAGCATCTAAACTACAAAGCCCTACCCAGCTTATAGCACCAATGCCAGAGTCACCTATGCATCTCTGTGAAGCACACGGAGGCAGTATTCTTGCTTTCAGACTCAGATTAATCAGGTTTATACAAATCAACAGTTTGAAAAGCTTCAACCACCCAACTGATTATGCACAAAAGCAGTTTGGGAACATTCAGGTGAGACTGCAAAACCAATGGGCAACAGCATCATTCACCCTTTTCACTCAAGTCCAACAAACTACAGCTGTCCATAGCCTGTAGGATCACACATCAGGGCTCTCTAGGGTATAAGAGAGTCAGAGAACCATGGAAAAATGCTGATGCTCAATACATCCACAAAACTGTAGGACAGCCTTCAGTGTCTATAAGGATGCCTATAATTTACTTCACTGTCTCTGACCTTTAACAGACAAACCAGCTAGTCTAGAGTTAAAGTCCTAAATCTCAGGGAGAGAGGTTTTGAGAAGGGGAAGAGTAATAGCTGGATAAAGAGGCTGGGATCAGTGAGCTCACACAAAAATACTGCAATCCCAGAACATCACACCCGCTTCAGCTTAATCTAAAAGTCAAATCACATGACTGCATTTTCTAGTTTAAGTTGCATGTCTGCCACCACTAAGCCAGCTTCTGAGAATTCACCTACTCACTGCACAACTCCCACCAGCTTCCCAGCATAAGAAAAACAGCTTCCATGGAAATAGAAGAGCTCTATCATTAGTGAGACTTGAAGAAAGATCGTCAATCCCTGTTCTGCTTCCTCCAATGTGTACTTTGAATGGATTCAAAGCTCACACAAAAAGAGGGATTTATTATGCCATTGACTTAGAGCTACTTCCAGGAAATTCAGAAGTAACGAGTTTTTTCACTGGTTCCAATGGGAGCAAACCAAAACAGATACTGAACATATATTTAAGAAAAAAAGCTACCCACCTATTGCCAGAAAATCCTATCTACTTCATCCCTCCCCCAGCACTAGGTTGGGTTCTCTACACAGAATTGACTAATCTGTAGAAAAATATCAAAATCAGCAACAGACAAAGCTTGAAAAGTCTCCTCAGTGTCTTCCCTCTGGAAGAGTAAAACTGTGCTTTAATTCCAAACTTCAGAAAGCCTCTACTTTTTCTACACAACCGCTTAATCTCATGAACCCCTGAGATGACATCAAAGAGACACCACATGGAGAGGCGACCTCTCCTAGACACGTGAGTGCTTGTTGCGGAGGCACCAGTGAGTCAGCAGTGAGCAGATCTACTACACGTACACACAGGCCATATGCTACTGCATGCATCATCTTTCTGTAGTAGATCTCACAGGCTCCAACATGTTCATGGAGCTCCCCGCCTACCCCAGAGAGAAGTGGTTCCTTGCATCGTTAGAGCTGTACCCAAGGCTGATCTCACTATGACACCAAACAGAGGGATCTTAGCTGTCAACCACCCCAAAGCCTGTGCTGAACAACAGGAACCAGTGCCAAGCATCATGAAACAGTCCAGCATCCTAAGCTTGCTTTTATTTAAGTAATAAAATTAGCAGCTAGTGAAAGAGATGCCTCAGCAACCTCAGTTGTGCAGAGCAGTTTTAGGTCTGACCAGTAGAAAGATTTGCACGTGGTGATGAATAAGCATGCGGTGGCAAGTTGTCAGTGTTTCCTGTGCTAGCCCGTTGAGGACTACGTTGAGCTGGTTCACACGATCCTAGTCATAATCTAGAGAGTTTAAATATAACAGTACTTTACCAATCTCTTCCTCCTAGAGTCTTCCCCTTCCCCACTGGAAGACGTTTCAACGTTTCTTGATGTATTCCAGTTTACTGAGTGTCCCCCTTTTCTTTTAAATCACTTTTAATTTTTTTCTTTTCATAAATCTAAACCTTAATCAGAATTACATCAGTATTTTAATTTAAATGAAGCTGTTTTCATTACATGAAATTGCTCCAGTGTACTTTTGAAGGTTTCTATAATGCTCTTTTTCATAGAGAATCTGAAAAACTATTTATGCGTTCCTTTAAAAAAAAGATAAATTTTTAACTCCATTTAAACATACCAGCTTTCATATTTCTCATGAAACTGTTTTCCTAGATTTTCTGCTTAATGTGTTTCTTTGAGAGCGGGCAAGGAGGTGAGGTCATGATCCAGAGGTGTTTAGTCTTCCATAGGATAGATTTAAAAATATGCTAAAATTTGAATAAACTTACTGAAGCTCACATCAACTCACTTTATGTCTCCCAAGTAGTACACACATTTCTTCATATTAAAGTGCATATATATACACTAGCATTTATTTTGTGTAACCATGTCATGCCTTGGGGAAGTTCGGACTTTCAGTAAAGAACGTTAATTCGTAAATATTTTAACAATTTTTATTCTGTGCTGCTGCATGTCTGGTTTACCACATCAGCTACCTGTAATGATCAGTGGGGACTTTTTCTTGTGAAAGAAACTTAAATCCTAGTGTAGTTTACTTTACAAGACACATGAGTAAAGAATTGCATGAATTAACTGTGGGAGAGAAAGGCTCTCTGGCCTCTTTCTTCAAGTATATGCTGATTAGAAAGCTTTCTCCTGAATGTCTCATCCAAACCAATAAACAAAACAACTCTTCAAAGTGGGTATAAGTACCTCCTCACATCAGAAAAGACAAAAAAAATACACTTTATGTAGTGAGGAAATTAACAGTTATTTACCCTGCATGCACTCTAGAAGAGCAGCCATTAGGGCAAGCTAGCAAGTGTGCGATCCCATAATGAACGATCACAGACTTAAATGGATTCGTGACTTTTACTTCCCAATAACCACTTTTTCAGGGGATATCATCTAATTTTTTTCTTATCTTCTGAGGACCTATGTGCCAACTACTTGTACCCTAAGAAGACTGGATGCTCAAAATTAGAGAAGAAATACCAGCTAGAAATGAAACTAAGAGTCTTCTGGCAAATAAACAGACTCTGATGAAGTGGGCATCAAGGGAGGATTTCTAATTTTCTTCTTGAAAGCACTATGTTTCATCTGTATGACACTTAAAAGTAAGTGCTTCTTTCCATCACTATGTAAGAGGATGAACAAGAACAGCACCAAGCCTAGTAACATTCTGAGTAAATTGTAACATCCCTGAACTTAATTATTAAAAAGAACTTTTTTAGTAGTTGATTTTTAATAATAGAATGTGAATTATGGGATATGAAGATTATTTGTTCAGAAATATTAATCAGCAATTATTCCCCCCAGTAAAAATACATATGTTTCTTGCACTAATGTGAAAAGGTATATTACTTATTGTTTACACTCCTTACATTTTCCTGCCTGTATGAAGTGGAAAAGTAAAAAAGTTGTTTTTTTTTTTTCTCAAGGTCCAAGCAGAACTGTCTTTTGAAAATAACTTTTGAAATATTTTTATCAAATGTTCTGAAAAATAAAATACAACAAAATCCCAAGTTGAACAGCAAATAGTGTTTTCAGAGTCCTGGAAATTAATGTGAACTTCTACTAATGGGATTTGCAGAATTATTATTTGTATTCAATTTTTAGTGTCTATGTCACTTAAATTTTCAGAAAGCTTTTCAGAAGACCCTAGAGAGAGAATACAAAAGATCCACGCTAGTCAGAAAGCTGTACATTAATACTTATATTTTCAATGCATCTCCTTTGAAGGTTTGCTTGAAGCTGTATGAAGAAAAGACTCATAGGAAATAGTTGCCCATAGTAATTAGTGTCCTGTATTGAAGGCCATTTATCCAACTTTCAAGACATATTTTGCACCTACCTATCACTTCAAACAACAAAGCTCTTATATTGAAGGGCTATTTGAATAGCAAGAATCTTATAGGGAAGTGAGGACCACAGATGAAACCACTATCAGAATGATGTAACAGACACTCAGGTGAGTTTCTCAGTCCTCCTTTTCTTGCTTTTTACATTAAATACATTTATCCTCTACTAGAGTTCTCTATCTTCTACCTCATACAACTAAGTGTTACAGCATGGGTAATCTAACTCTCTCTCCAAAGTTTCAAGAAAGCTATTCTCCCTTTTCTTTCAGCCAAACTGTGCTTTCCCCCCCCCTTCCTCTCCTTCTGAAGAACTGGGGGGGAAGGGCAGAAGAGAGTTTCCTTGTGAAATCAAAAGCTACCTTTGAATCAGGTCTGATAGACTGCTGAAAATGCAGCACTGAAACGTGTTTCTGTCAGTGAAAGACCTTGTTTGTAACCACGAGGATTGCATGCAGCATGTTGTTTGATCCTGGGAGGACTTTGATCTACACTAACACCTTGGATATGGCAAAGGATGTCACTAGGCTTTGGAAAGAGAAAGGAGAAGAGAGAAAGAGAAGGAAGGAAAGTGCAGGTGTGCACCACTAAACAGGTGACTCTGAATTCTTGATGCACTGGTCAAGTGAAAATGGGCTTTTGACAGGGGAAAGCAGGTGTCATACCTCTGAAAGGAACTTGATTTCACCACCTACCCCAGAAAATACCATTCAGAAACAGGAAAGATTCATTGAAAGCATCTCATAGCAGCTCTGGCCATGGAATTTGAAGCAAATAATTCCTTTACCTATATGGCCTGACTTTAAAGCCTTTTGTGAGGCATGAGTGAAATGAAATTCAGTGGTCTCTCTTCCTTATTTTCAGTTGTCTCACTAAAAGTGAATGAGGCTTGTCTAAGGTTCAGTGTTGAAAGTGTTCTTGAGGGCTAGAAACAGATATTGATAAACAAAAAGGTAAGTACATCAGGACCCCTGGGCCACCATGCTGCTGTGGGCACTGATCCAGAATTGGTAGGGCAAGATGTATGAGGCAATCAAGGCCAAGACCAATTCCTATATGTGTACAAGTCAGAAGTAGGTGCAGGTCTGTGACAGAACATTTTCTGGTGTGGGTAGACATCATTCAGGTGTGACAGGAATCTCAGTGCTAAGACAACACATACCTATTCTACATACAAGTAAGAGCCTAAAGTTTGTGCACTTATGAGCAGTGTGGGAGACCTTCAGCAGACAACACTGGTTGTCTTCCCAACAACCTAGGACCATCCTTTTCATATGCCAACATGTCATTCCCTCATCTCTATCCAGGACACTGTTAATTCACAAAAAACTCATCACGCAATCTCCCCATGAAGTAATAGCAAACCTCCCCTAAAATTCCCCTTGACAAGAGCGCTACTTCCTTCCTTCCTGCAATCCTCACCCAGGCAGAGGAAAAGGACTCATACAATCAAGAAAGACAAAGAGAATGCTCCATCTTTTCCCAGTGCTCATTGATTCTGGAAGTAACTTTGAGGAGCCTTGCTCCCTGCTAATCAGCTTCCTTTTCTGTGCACTTTGGTGAGATGTGGCGGAACATGATAGGCACATTGTATTATGTCTTACAGAGAAGCAGGGAGAAGTGAGAAAAACTTAATACAATGCAGAGGTTCAGTATAGTGACAATAGCCTCTATTATTCTTGACATGACCCTAATACAAACATGGGCCTGTTTGTAGGATGCCTCTTTATATTGAAAAGTATATCTGACCCAAAATTTATTACAGATGTCAAGTACAGTATGTACAAGTACAGCATGAGTCCAACAGAAATTTTCCTTTCTTAAAAGGAAAAAAGAAAAAAACCCCAACCCTACAATAGTAAGAATGTCATTCTTCCCTTATTTATTTTCAGGTCAATCATGAGAAAGAGGAAAGAGACAGACCCTTTCTGAAAGGCAAGTGTCATCCTCAGCCATCACTTTATATTGGAAGAAAGCTTTTTCCCTCCCAACAGTTATCATGCTTTGTCAGCATCACAGGAATGTCTAGGATGCTGTAGTCAAAAACAGGAGCTGTCACTGCTAAGCACTGTACGCAAACACACACGCATATCAAATGAAAAATCGTACTATGGAGAACTCTAAATGTCTACTAATCAAAGCTGTAAGAGTGGGGGAAGGTTAATTAGCTCCATTTTGGAGGTAGTATATCAAGGCAAAAGTGGGTTCGTTAACTTCTGTCCCATAGGCAAGTACTGAGTCTTGATTTCTAGGTTCTGTTTCAGCCCTCAAACCCATACTTCTCTACACTTTCTCATGGACTCACTTTCCCTCATAAAGGAAGACAAAAAAGTTTGCCTTTTGGAAGACCAATTTTGAGATAGACAACTGAGGAGCTGTCAACCTTTTAATGAAATCTGAGGTCAGCTACAGTAAACTCCCAGTCTGTATGCCTGGTTCGCTTGTGTTACAGCATGTTGAAACCCTATACATTCTTCTTCAAATCAATGAGGTCTGATATTGTGCCCTGAAGATGTATGCAATAATCTCATCCACTCAAAAAAACCCTCAGTATTTCAGGTAAATTGCTTAGTAGTTTCTGTAAAAATAGAGGGGAGAAGAAAATAAAGGTCTTGTCTTCAAATAGCCAAGAATCAGGCTATGAGTACGAAACTTAATTCAGGTAGGCAGAGGAAAGCCAATGTCTGTTCACTTCTTAGTTTGAACTAGGTAAGGCAGGGATTTGTATCAGGGAAGCTCCGTATGTCAAGCAAATATCATGCCTGCCCATTTGGGTTGATTTCTGCTTTTCTGGCCTTTTTGTTTGAAGAAGAGTTTTCTAACATCCAAAAACTCAGTCTGAAATAAATGCATGACCAAAACCAGTATGATCCCTCAAATGGAAAGGTCTTGAATTGACATTTTCTAGAGAAAATACTTTCATTAAAAAGAAAAAAATAAAATCAAACATAAGGCTCTAGCAAGATTCTTATGCATTGTCAAGTAAGGATGCTGTCTAGGCTAGGACAAAGTGGGGGGTAAAAAAGATCAAAAAAATAAAAGGAGGAACCAGATCATGAGGTGGCAGAGATTAGTAGATCTCTGAGTCAAGACAACAATGCTGTTTTCCTCTAGATGTGCAGAATTAGTATCTAAACACAGCATTTGGGAAGCTTAAACATTGCATGTAAGTGTTACCATTGTAAGTGTGAGAGAAGCAGATTCACTTGCACTTAAGACTTCTTAAGGAGCAATCAGGGTTAGATGTTTTATTTGATTCAGTCAAAGGAGAAATGGTATGGACTGTTCATTATGGAACTGTGCCTTTCCTTACAGGTTTAAAAGTAATTTTATAATGGAAAAACTGATATCTATGGTAGCTCCCACTCCAGGTTCGGAAGAGTGAATCCAGGTTTTAGGAAGTGGACGAAATAGTGATTTTAGTTTACATGATAGATACTATTGACCTGGTGTTTTAGGATTTCTGTATATCACTCATCTGGCACCTGCTTCAGAAGCTAACCCCATGTGCAGAAAAGAAGGTTTATTTAAGTGGAACAAAAAGAAAGTTGGAACACAGCTTCTATAAAAGCTGATAGTGGACACAAAGAAAAGGAATGGGTATGCAAGCAGATGAAAGTAGGTATACGTTGATTTAATCTGCAACTAGATGATTGTGCAGTCACTCTATACTGAATGAAGCTGGTTGCTAACTGTTGCTTTAACTGTGACTGTATTGAAGCAGATGTTCCATACCTAAAGTCTTTATGGGGAGAAAAGACTCCAACTGTCTTCCCCAATTACCTGAGTTTTGATGAAGGTTTTCTGGGGAGCTGTTTTGTGCATGTGCGCGTGCACGGGCTAGCAGAAAGAGAATGACAGAAAAGAGAAATATTTCTAGGGAAACAAAATTGGAAAGATAATTTTCTCTGATGGGGTAAATGGTTCCATTTTTAAACTTTTTTTTTTTTTTTACCGGTTTTGAGTCCACCTGCTACAGATCTGATTTTATCCCATTAAGTGCTTTAAAAATGAAGTAAGGAAAAAAGGTTCATTCACTTTGATTAAAAGGACATTAGGCTAGATTTCAAAAAACTACAGGGTAGTATATCAACTTAGTTTAAGTTCAAGGTTAGAGCTGGTATTAAAAGATGAAGCAAGTGAAATCAAGAGGGTTGCTGTTAAACTTGGCTCTTACAACAGTGTCGGCTTCTGTTCAGAGCTCTCTTGGCCTCTGGACAAGATACTGCAATTCAATAACAGCTAGCAGAGACTTTCTAGGACTCTCAAGGATGTTTTCCGAGGTATAAATGGAGAGACCTCCAGTGGCTTTGATCTGTATCACCAGGCCACCATGGATAGGTGCAAGACTTCAAGCAACATCCCAGGACCAGTCCTGGCTGACCGGATGGTCTATGAATAACCATAACAGCGATTATAAACATCATTTTGCATATCAGAGCAAAAGAATGAGGAGCAAAGAGGATAAATATAACTCGTAATCTTCAGCTATCTGCATGGGAAAGTATGATTAATAACTACAGAGGCTTACCATAACCTCCTCAGATAACGAGTGAGGTGGCCTTCTCCAAGCCCTGATTATCCTCTTTTAATGGGCTTCATTTATTAGGTAAACTAATAACCAAGGCCTAAGCACTGCACACTTCAGGGTCTGCAGGAAAACACTGGCCCTAAATACGATTAAGTTGGTGAAGATTGCCCAGCAACAGTGTGTTGCTTAAGCAGGGGGAAGGACCAGGAGGAGAGAAGGAGAAGCAAAGAAATGGAGCAGAAAGTTAGCAGCAATCTGCCTTTTAGTGTCAATCTGCTGGTATAAATCCCCTGCCTTTCAACTGGAATTGCTATGAATTTTCAGCTGGAATTGGTGAAAATTCCAGATGAAATTCTTGGTTCCAGAATAAGTCCCCAAGGTGTTAATACCAAGAAAGAAAAGCATTGGTAATGAGGGGATTTGATTGCAATGCTATCCATTATGTCAGCAGCAATGCCAGATCTGGAGAGTAACTCAAGTTGTCAGCCAGAGTTTCAGTGCTGGAAAGCAAAGTGCTCAAAGAAAGCTGGATTCCCCAAAGTGAACAAGTTTAGCAACACAACCATGGACCAGGGGAAAAAAAAGAAAAGAATAAAAAAATGACCTTCCAGGTCCCCTGGCTGTACCTCTAAAGTGCAAGCACAGCTGAAGGGAGGAGGCAGCTTTACAGGGCATCTAAAGAAAGAGGATAAGATTCTCATTTGAGCTGCACTGATGTAAAGAAGCTTAAACTCTGCTAGAGTCCATGGAGTTACTCTGAATTTACATTCATCAGAAAGGAGTACAGAATGAGAGCTCCCCCTCCACTGGAAAGCATATTTCTGAGCTGCACAATGAACATCACATTAGATTATCCAAACTGAAATAATTGTAAATACCCAATTTATCTGGACCCATTTGTGCTGTCTGCTTAATTGCTGCACTTCACTCAACAAGGACAATGAAATTAGTTTGGACAGGCTCACTTTAGAAGCATTACCACTGTGCTATGGCAGCTTGGGTTCAGAGTGATGATGGAAAAGCTTTAAGACTTAATAGAAAAAAAATTAAAGAGAAATACATAGCAATATAGATAAATTTGGGACCTCCGCTGGGACACAAAACATTGTCTTTGAAGGGAGTCACATCATTTTTTTTACTCTTTGTAATTATTCACATTTGTAGAGCCTCATTTCCAAAAAACATACAGAACCTACAAATATATGCATTTTCTTAGGATCTCCTCAGCAGCAGTCTGCTTGTTGGATGCTTGTGACATGTTGTGCATAGCCACCCCAGGAGAGTCTTATCTTCTCCCTTCCCAGGTGAAAATGTATATAATATCAAGTGATAGGAAGGTGCAGTGGTAATAAAAATAACAAGCTGGGAGCAGCAGGCTACTACCACCAAAAGAGTTAGCCTGCAATGTTCACCCCCCCGCACTCAACCCACCTCTGTTCCCCTGCACAGGATAAGCATGAGCACAGAAATCAATCCCTAGTCACTCCCCAGTTGCTCTAAGGAAGAACAGGCAAGAGAACACCACATGAACAACCTTCTCCTGGCTGCCTTGTTTCTCTTGGGCAATATGAACATACGCTGAAAAGCTCACATGCACCAAACCTCATAATTTCAAGAAACATCGGATTTACAACAAGCCAACTCTGCTGTCTATATATATGTAGTGTCAAAGAATGTGAAAAGGATCTCTCTGTTTGTCTAGAAAAAAATAGGTAATCTCCCAGGCAGAAGTAGTTGGGAAGCACTGTGTTCCTCCTTCGCAGCTGTAATCTCAACTCATTTCATCAGGCAGGCATTATGTGAACACAGCTTAATGTTTCCAGCAAATCTACAAGGGGCATAAAAGATGGCAAGGGCAGACATGCAGAATGAGATGGGACAGAGGAGAAAAGGAGAAAATGCTGTTCAGCCAGACATGAGGCACCAGTGTGACTTTATTAAGAAAGGACACCAGAAAGTAATGCAAAAGACAGAAGCAGTGTCTCAGATGTTTACCAAGGAAGATCTTGACAGGAAACCAGCCATAAATAAAATGACCTAGAAAAATCTGATTCCAGTTTTACCACTCAGGAAACAAAATACTATTCCAGTGATCACAGGCATAAATGAAATCAGAAACTGGTGCCAGCATGTCTTATAAGTTACATATTTACCATGCAAAGTCACTATAGTAGCATAGAAATGACTGATCCACTCACAGAACAAGAGAAAAATAAATTCACTCCATCTGTTTGAAAGAGAAACCTGAGCTTGGAACAGACCAGTTATAGCTGGACAAGACTTACTCTGCCAAAACTTGCCTACAACGCCAGTGATCAGAATAGTCAATTTTTGCAACGTTCTAAAGAAAATATGTACTAGAAAGTAGCAGAAGCTTTGAGGACTGTAGTTTACCATAGATAAGGGGAAAGGGAGGAAATAACTTCATTCTAGGATTCATTTAATGTTGAAAATGTGTGCATATCAAGGTCAAAATATGGTTCAGAACTCAAAGAAATTTGAAAGCACATTTTTTTAAGAAGAATTGTATTTTAAAAATATGAGTTTTGTTGGTTTTTTTAAGGGGTGACATGGTGGAAATGGGAGGGGAGAAAAACTGTGGGAAACAAGATGTAAGAAGTTCCCATTAATGAGAAAAATGGGAAATGCACATTTCTTCTTTGAAAAATAGGTTAGGCTTAATTATTTCCTTGTACTTACAGAAACTAATCAGAGATTTGACATTGCTGGGAACTGGCCAACTGCAGCAACTCGTACATGCAGTGCCACTGTAAGTTTCTCACTGCAGCTACACAACAGAGCAAAGTCACTTTGGATACCTACTTGCCTGAACTGATAGTGCAATCTCATGGTCAGTCATTCCCCACCACTTTCCCCCTGCCAAAGTAAAAGTGCAGCAGAAGCAAAGTGCAGCAGCTAAATGGGTTACATCATGTCAGGTCATATCAAAAGTTATTCATAAGTGTAGAGATGGGACAGTTTTTGCCAATCCCAAAAGCATTCCAGCTCAGCTAGTTCTTTAGAAGGTATTCTTAACTTCAAGCACAGTTTTAAGCTTAATGCATGAACCATGCTTTTAGACTATATAATAGAGGGTACACAGGGTTTTTTTTTTTTTCCTTTTTTCTTTTTTCTTTTTAAAGATCTGTAGCCAGTGGTTCGATTTCATGTAGTAAAGCTTGCAGTTTGTCTGCACTGCTACTGAAATCTGTTTTCAAATACACAGATGCTCCTAACCTATATAGCATAAGTAGCACTAGCAGAAATAATGTTTCAGGCAATATTCAAGTCCTTATTGTATAATCATCCTCCAGGAACTGGATAAACAGAATGTAGTTGCTCCACAGCATTAAAGTCTATGGTTTTGCACTTCATTGTTATCCTACATGCTATTTAAATTAAATTAGACCAAGACACAACCATATGTGTTTCAACGATAATTTTTGTGGCAGACATACATACCTGATCCATCACTCTCATGTATGGTCTTCAACCTTTGTACTTTAAAAAAAAAAATAAAAAAATCACTTTTGTCTCACTGAGTAGACATGTATATATTGTACAAAGAAACACAGGAACAGGCAGCTTACACCAGTGTAAGCTATGAGTAGTACCATTGCCTCTGTAAACCTATGTATAGGTTGGCATATTGCCATAGATGGAAGTCCAAATCATATAATTATACAACATTTTCATCTAAGTGCTTTATTGAAAGCTTACATTGCATTTCAGATTAAAATCAGCACATGCTTCTCCATAACTACATAATGGAAATACGGGAAGTTGGTGTGTAAGAAAAGGTTAGTCTATGAACAAGGACCCCTGGACTAGCTAATGTCCCTCGTGGTACTGAACAGATGAAAAGTAAATTGCCTGTTAAAGGGTTCCTGTTCATCTCTTCCTCTATGTCTCTGTGTCTGAAAACAAGGGATGAGAAGTGAAGGCTTGCTGCTTGCAAATTATTTCTGGGTGTATCCTATCACTTGAATCAGTAGGGTGGTGCAACTTGAAAGCCCACTGGTTAGGATTTGTTAGAATCTAATGGCTAACACAGTTGAAACACCAAGACACCAACCATCTTTAATTGCTACAGTTTGGAGGTGGGACCTCTCTCTAGTAAAAACCCAGTGGGAGTTACTGAATGGCCCAGCAGGAGTCACGGATGCTCAGTGTTTTATGAGATCAGATATTTGGATGCAAAAATTCTTGGTAGAAATATGTTTCCTCATTTAGAACTATGGTACTGCTCACGATGACATCATTTCAGCAGTGACAAATATAGCTGAGTCTGCTCTTTCCTACGCCATATAAATCCCTTGACCTCAATCATATCACTGCTGATTTACTCTTGTGTAAATGAAGTCAGAATCAAACCCATAGCATTCACAAATGTAGGCCAGAGTAAGCATTACTCACAGACAAGAGACAACCCTTCAGAGGAAGGAAAAAAGATCATTTTCATGCAAATATCCTTAATAATAAGGAACAAGAGATAGAAATAAGAGTATGAATGAAATGCAATCAAGAACTGCTCCAAGATCAGATTTGCTTCTAACTTTATGATGCTGCATCAGCTGCTCTTAAAGTAGCTTAAGCCCAAAATTTGACCTACCTGAAACTTGTTATATATAATTTTTCATCAGGGATCTGTGAGCTAACTCAATCCCTAGGCTTGGCTTTGAAGGTAGCTGAAGGTGCTCAGCTACTTGCAGGATCTGAAAAGATTTGATTGCTGTGTTCTATGAAAATTGAAACTTTTTTTTTCCTGAGATCCAGCTTTGCCCTCAAATCGTTACACATTATCTATTTATTTATGCATAAACAGTGGCATTATGGTTTGGAGAATAGGGGCCCTTTGATGGGAGGTAAGCTTTACTAGCCTATGGGAGTTTACTGCTACGCATATAAATGAAGCCATACATACAAATATGAGGAACAGACAAGTGAAAATATACAGCATCTCTTTAAAATGAAATACTTTGATTGCTCCAATCACAAGAAGTTGTAAAACTACCCTGAAGAATTAACAGCCTCAGTACATGCTAACTACATCCATCATAAATTCGTCTTTAGTTTCTGTTATCATATCACTGTCTCCTGGGACCCCCAGTCCTGTCATCATTTGCCCTTTATAATTTATTCAGCTTGTACTTGCCTGAATCCTTTCTACTTATCATTCATCTTTACAGTTGTACATAAAATTAGATTGATCCTCCTATGGCAGAGACGTCAGAGAGAAAAGTTGTCATTGAATAACACATAAAGCAAATGAAGGTCCAGCAAAAGCTTTTGTTGAATAACTTGGAAACCATCCTTTGATAGCCAAAAGGTGTCAAATTAGAAAGACAAGACAATGCTACCTTTATAATTTATTTTTTGCTCACTATTTTTCAATAATCATCAAATCTTAAACACAACTGAGAAGCCTTGTTCCCATTTTACATGTCAGGCTAAGCTTGGTTAGCCACCACAGTGTGATGAACACACCAGTCTCAGCTGATGTAACAGCATGCATCCAACACACCAGTTCTTTTAGAATGCTTGTATAGTTTCCTTTTCCTCTAAAGCCCTTTGAACTGGGTGACAGAGTGAGAGAGTTTACTTTGTATTTTAGAGGCTGCTGTATAGGGATACAGAAACCAATCTTTAACTACTGAAATGGAACTTTAATGTTTACCAAGCAGATAGGACCCAGGTGTTTCATCTCCTCTGGTGAACTGAGCAGCACTGTCTAACTACAGCAGATCTTAGAAAATGGAAAGTGCATATAGTTTCCTCTCCCTCTTTTGTCCTCTTCTTTCCACAAAGCAAGATCCAAAAGTCCTTTTGCTGGCTGGTCAGTCAGGAGGAGGAAACAATGGGTAAAACAAAAAGAAAAAAAAAATAAATCTTTTAACCATGACATTGACACCCAAAGATTCTAAAGCACTGGAGATTTTCTACACGACTGGTTTTTGCAAGTCTCTTAACTCAAATCTGGTTTTGTTCCTTTTCATCTTCATTTTTAACTTCAGAAACAGACATGTTTCTCCCAAGGGAACAATTAAATGTGTTTTCTTTCAAAATCTAAAGGGCATGGTGAGCAGGCTGTGGGT